>NW_027167934.1:2482500-2637500 GCF_040954835.1 Lepisosteus oculatus | reverse complement strand
CTTTCAGCATTAGGGACTAAATATACTAAACGTATGATGCTAAAATGTTATTTTTACATATATTAATGTAATAAATGATTGCTTATGCTTTATAAACAAATCTAATTAAAATAAAAGCTTAAGTTTTGTATTTATCTTGTACCATAGAACATGATTTGCTTTGTATTTCAAGCCCACAAAGTGTCCAAATGTTCTATGATCATTTCTTTCAGCATTAGGGACTAAATATACCAAACGTATGATGCTAAAATCCTGAAAAAAGGATGTGCTCCATCTCGTCAGTAGATTGGATTCCAAAACTGATTTGGGTCAATATACATTACCTTTGAAATTAAAGTACAGTCTACTGTAGGGAACCATCAACTTAGAAAGCATTGGCCTTCCCTGGGGGTCAGGTAGGTGCAAAAGATAAACCTTTATCCTATCTTTATCTTAAGATAAGTGGCCAAGCAGTATTTTTCCAAGTTTCACCAAGCACATCATGTTGCCATAGTAGACAAAGTTCTATAAAATGTTAAATAACTTTTAAAAAAAGCATCTTGGTCTTACAGTACTGTACAAGGTGAATTAAACTGTCCCTGGTAATAAAAAGTAATTAGAAGCATCTCAGAAACTTTATCTCTAGAAACATTAGCTGTTTTATATCATGTAATTTAGTGTGATGTTGTCAGAATTCAAGGACATTATCACACACAGAAATTGGTTCAGTTAAATCTAAAAAACACAGCTAAACATGGGTTTAAATGTAACAGAAGTCTTACCTCTTGTCAAAAGATTTAATTCAAGAAGCGATGTAATAAATGATTGCTTATGCTTTATAAAGAAATCTAATTAAAATAAAAGCTTAAGTTTTGTATTTATCTTGTACCATAGAACATGATTTTCTTTGTATTTGAAGCCCACAAAGTGTCCAAATGATGCACTACATGATATAAGGAAGATTATCACATGCATATCGGTATTATCTTTCTTATGAAAATGCATTCCTTTCAAGAGTTGGGTTTTTCAGAGAATCAGAAAATGAGTTTGTCAGACATTACCGCTTTTGAAAAACATTTAAAGGTGGTCATTAAAATTTTGTACCACGACCAGGGTGATTGAAAATATTTTACAACGGGGCCCACACCACCTAATTCTAAAATACTTTTTGTTCTACTGCATGAAGAGCATTTTTATGGGGTTTTAAATATTAAAGCTTTTGTGGGGGCGGCATATTTTTGCACTAACTACCATGCGGCGTATAGCCACAAGAACGCACACGCCTGTGTTAAAGCTTGTAAAACCTGTTTAGATCCCCAGTGTTGCGAAATTGATGCAGAAATTCAGAATTGCCCGGCCTGTAAGGTCTTTTGTCGTAGCTCTCAATGTTTGGCGAGACACTTTCGGAATGCAGCGACGGGTGTTAGTAAGTGTGAGCGCAGGGTCTTTTGTGAGAAATGTGAGGTTTATAACCTCTCTAGTCACAAATGTAAAGAGAAACTGTGCTCGCATTGTAACAACGTGATCGACACCCCTGACACACATTTGTGCTACATACTGCCTTTGGACAACCCCAAAATTTCAAACAAGTACATTTTTTTTTACTTTGAATGCATGCAAGAAACGGGGACACACATACCAAATTACATCCATGCCCTTCATATTAACAATAAACGAAGCTGGGAATTTTATGGTGAAACTTGTCTAAAGGATTTTGTGTGTAAATTTATCGATAGACGTTTCAAAAACCATACATTCATATCGCACAATGGCAAGGGATATGACAATTACCTAGTAATCAGACAGTTGTAAGATGAAAAGATGGACGTTGAACTAATTAATCAGGGTGGTAAGATAATGTGTATGACCGTAAAAGCTCTGAACATCAGATTTATCGATTCTTTAAACTTTCTACCTATGAAATTAAGCAAACTGTCGGCCGCCATGGGGTTCCCCGGGGGTAAGGGTCATTTTCCACACTTGATGAACACTTCAGAAAACCAAAATTATGTCAGCCCGATGCCGCCGCCAGAACTTTACGGCGTTAACTACATGCTGCCGAGGGAGAAAGCCGAGTTTTTGGTTTGGTATGAAGAATGCAAGGGAAGTGTGTTTAACTTACAGAGAGAGTTGAAACGTTACTGCCAGTTGGATGTGGCAATTCTAAGAGAAGGCTGTGTCAGGTTTTGGGACGAGGTCATGAATATGACCAGACAGACACGCGTGACTGAGTCAGGGGCCGCCTGCGTTGTGTGCATCGACCCCTTTCAGTTTGTGACCATCGCTAGTGTCTGCATGGCCATGTTCAGACTTATGTTTTTACAGGAAGAGACGATAGCGTTGCTACCCCATGACAATTACCACCACCAGCAAAAACGATTTTCTACACCCAGCATTCAGTGGCTTATGTACATCGAACACACAGAGCCCGTTAAAATCCAACACGCGTTAACCACGGCCGGTGAGTTCAAGGTTGGTCAAAGCTGAAAGCTCAAAGCTGAAATAAATGTATAAAATTTGGCTTGCATCATAGCAGTTGAGCAATAAAGTCTGTCCTAATTAAAGAGTACCTAAAGTTTGAAAGTACAACATAGAATAAGAATAGAGAAATGGCAAAACGATTTTGTGCCATCTTCCCCATTCACACTATTTTTATGTGCCATTTTTTGCTTATTCACGTACTATTTTAATCAAAATAATATTAAGAAAGATCTGTGTGTATTCAGATAGTATTATTATTGTTCATACTTACTCGTCAAAAGAGGATTGCTGAGATATTTGCGGATATACTTCTACGTTTGAAAAACGTGTCCAAAATGGTGACCAACGAATACTAGCAATGCATTGTGGTATATAACCGGAAAATATGCTGGGTTCGATATTTTCTCAACGTATGCGTTTATTAATGTTGTCGATATTATGGTTGAAATTTAACATTGATAATACATCACGGCTATGTGCCCCCTGCTATGTGCTGATGTGCAATTTTAACGCATGCAGTTAGTAAGGATCGTACTGTTGTATGGTATTATATATAATGACATTATGGAATAGGATGGGGACAGGCCTGGCATCACGGGGGGAGGGAGGAGTGTTGCCCCTTCAGTTTTGGGCAAAAAGATTTACCTAACTTAATTTGCGCCCTAAAAAAATAGTTGTACTTGGTCAATGGTCAGACAACACTAAATGACACGAACAGTCACTCAGTCTGTTTGATGGGCAGGAGGGCTATCCGTCCAGGAACTGCACATATCAGTGTCGTTATTGAGTGTCAACATTACGATCCTGTTTGCTCAGGTGGACCGATTCCTTGCAGTAGTTTATCATTATACTTCAAATCTTTATATAACTAGGACTAGTTATAGCAGTCTGTGCTTTCTGTTGGTTTTACAACATTTTTTTCTTAACGATTCAGAACGTCCATGTAGCTGCAAAAATGAACGCTTATGGTACTTTTCGCTCCAGGCAATACAAACCGTGAGAGTGACGAAAAATGTGAAACTGAACTTCATCGCAAATACCAGATTGCTAGTCGTTATCTTCTATCATGAAGCACTAATCAATGGCATAGCTGCGAGATTTCATTTGGGTAGCTGCACCCTACAGCTCCGTTTCAACCGAAATATCACCCCCCCCCCTCAGAATTTCAGACGCCCCCCTACAGATTTTTCCCCGGGCACCGCGCACTGATGGGGGACAGGGTGTCCAGGAAATGGTATCAACTTTTCTCAAGAAAATAAAAATAGAAACTCTATAGGCACTCAAACATTTTACTGTTTTTTTTTCAGGCAGTAAATTACGTAAATTACTGCTTCGACACGTAATGGCATTATAATCAAGTGCAGGAGCTGAGGGCTTTTGTTTTGTTTCGTTTTCCATGGCGTTCGTAAGCACGCAAATCAAAGGCAATTCCTGCGTCTAACACGAATGTAAATGCTTTTGAAAGTGCAGTGTGGTGCAGCTTGTAAAATCCTTGTCCACATTTGTGGTTTGTTGATGTTTTTCTGTCTGCCAAAGTTGCATTTTGACATCCAGACGGGGAGACTTTATCATTTGAACGTGAAGCCAGCCTTAAACCCTCTGAGGCGTGTCTGTCTGCCGGCACGTATTTTGTGAAAGGTTTTTTTTTTTAACTGAGAGCGACTTTGAAAAAGTTTCCGTAGCCACCTCGCACTCCGTGTTAGATTATAGGAGGAATGCGGCGGCGGCGAGCTCGCTGTAGTCGTGGCCGAGTGATTAAGGCGATGGATTCAAAATCAATTGGGGACTCCCCGCGCAGATTTGAATCCTGCCGACTACGGCGTCTGCCGCATGTCGCCTTGTGCCTGCGCGGCAAAGACGAAGTGCTGCTTCTCCTTTCCTGGTACTATAAGAACGCTAAATCGCTTGGCTCTGCTGTCATGGAAATAAATTCTTCAGATAACCACACATTTTGCGTTCGCACCTCTGGTGCTCTACTTATGCCTTTGAAAACCTAATGAATAAAGCTGAAAGAACCGACACAATATGTAGGTGCTCGTAAAGCACGCAGTAAAGAACTGTTAACAGCAAAGGTTTCAGTGGGTTAACTGAGGAGAAGGCGTGATCGCTAATTGTTGACTTTGTATTTGGTGTTAGAAACACTCTTACTGTGCATGACGTGCAACAAATGTAGCCACAGAAATTGCATCACGCTTTCATGTATGCTATCGCAGACACCAACGTTGCCTAGATAGAAAACCGAAATAGCCGTGGGTTTGCTTGCTGGTCTGAAGGATCTCTCTTCGAATCTCTATCATTTGTCAATGGAAGTAAAAGGCGCTGCAATTTCATACGTTCAGAATGAAACCCGCAGCTGTTGTTCGACTTTATTTCTTGACTAATTACAACTGAGTGTCGCATGAGCAGTTACGTAAACTTGTCTGGTATATTTGAACAAAAATGCCGTTCTTCAATTAAAACTAACAGTACATTGTCAGGGACATTCAGTTCTATACAAACAAGAGACAGACAAGATAATATTTCTACCTTTCATGTGGACTACGTGTTGACTTACTGATCGGAATAATTGAAAAGTTCGGGTTCATAGCCGATGCAGTGCATGCTAATTAGAACAGCAAAGCTGAGCTCTCAGCACCGTACTGAGCCCAGGTGTTTTTCTAAAGCTGTCAGGTGCAGTTCATTTACATGAAGGAAATCTCTTACTGGGTACTATTACAATGCAGTAAGTAGCACAGACTACTTAGGGAGTAGCCCGATGCATTTAAAAACAACCCGAGCCAGGCAGGAGTCGAACCTACAATCTCCTGATCCCTAGTCAGACGCGTTATCCAGTGTGATACTGCAGGACTGTAACCCAGTGAGATCAGCACTGCAACTAGTAAAATATTACCCCCGGTCCATTCTTTTCCAAAAGTGAGAAACACCTGTTTTCTACATTTTGTCTGTTTTAAAACATTATCTTCCAAAGCATCATAAAATTGTCCCTTCTTCCAGACTCTACTTCTCTCTTGTAGTAGTACAGCAGACCTTTCCAGGTGAGCAGATCACAGAGTCCGAAATGAGCTTCCTCCATCAAGCAAAGTACCTGAACATGACGCTGTCTTCATAAAAGCGCCCCTGTAATAAAGAAATTAAATCCGAAATCAAGAGGGCAGCACAGTGGGCAAAAGACGTATAATATTCGTCTATTAAACGCATACCTTAGACGTCTAAATGTGGTCTGCAATTCGTCTAGAATCTCTGCACTGTGTACGAAGTAAATTATTTTCGCAGTAATTATTTACATTAACGAAGAGCATAACGCGTGTACTGTATACACTGCAAGTACAACCCCCCTCTCTGCAGGAGTGCTGGCTGTGACGAATTGAAACGGTTTCACGGGTATTTTCAAAGTAGGAGGCGAGATTTCCAGCGAAAGACACCCCCCCTCAAAAACCCAGTAAATACAGTACTTACTAGTTAAAGGCTAGGCTCCCGACTACGGCGAAAGGAACCCTTCTTTCATTAGAAGACAATGAACATATTTTAGCCCTGAATGAATTAATAGCAAACATGGTTTACATAAAAGACATTTTTCCAAGAAAGTTTAGCCTTTGTCACTAATGAAACCACTAAATAAAGACATAAATATAAAAATCTTAAGATTTTTAAAATACATGACTTTGCTAAAATTTATTTGAAAATAAAAACAATTACAACCGCCAGGGGAGAGAGAGAACAGGGGAGGGATGTTGGTTTTGCATAAGGGGCGGGGCTATGGAAATTAGGTCTGTTTGGGAATGTGTAGTTACATTTTCTGGCTGTTTGTGAATTATCATTGTTGAGTATGGAGTGTTGAGGTATTGATTTTGTGTAATGCTTTATGTTGAAAATTGAGGTTGATTTTGTTTATGATAAACAGGATAAACTGGGATGGGAGGAAGGTTTGGTTTTGCATAAGGGGCGGGATTATGATAATTGGAGGACTTTGCGAGAGTAAAATGGTTTGATTATTTGATTTTGTATTGTGGTTGTTATCTATGTTTTTGGTTGGTATTATGTTTATATGGTTGTTTTTGTTGGTTGGTTGTTATTATGGTTATTAATAATACGATCTATAGTTGAAATCTGCGCCTAAATAAAAAGAAAAAGCAAGTGATTAGGTTTATGAGCAATCTAATTACTTATTCGTTTAAAAAGCTATATAAAATAAAGTTTATTATTAATTTGCTGGACAGAGCGGTGAACATTATTATGCATGAGACAAAGATAACGATCCTGATCAGTTTAGAAATCTGTGTACGCTGTAAGGTTTTTACTTCTTAAACTTTTAAAATACACGTTTAGAATTGAAAGAAATCCTCTTCCTGGTATAGCACACCAGCACGTCTTTTTTCTCCAATCAGAGGGGTGTCAGATGGTGTCAGCCAATCACCATTCTGCGTTGGGTAGCAACGGGTGACTGTTCTCAGGCGGAAGATGTAAACAGCTTAATGTTCGTGTTAAATAATTTTTTTTAATTAAAATTCATTCTATACAGCAATCGCATATTTGGGTACCGTTTCATAAAACTTTCATGCTTAAAATGTTTAGGGAGAAATGGAAGACTGGTGTGTATTTTTTCTTTAAACTACCAAGACCAGCCATACACAGTACAGTTTACATACATACAGTAATGTTTATGTTCCTAAATTAATATCGTTTATGACCTTCAGATGCGTTATGCTCCTCTTCTTTTTATGCTCAGCTACTAAAATTTCCCTTTAGTGGTAAAATCCATATAAATATTCAAAACTAAGCGGATTAAAATGTGGAAAGCAAAGACATTAAATGATTAAATCTTTGCACTACCAACCAATGCACCACGAGTGCCCCTGTCGGTCATTTTGGCCAGCCAATCACTTGTCCTGCGGTACCCTCCGGTGCCCCGCGGTGGCTTGTGGGTAGGTTACTGTACCGCGGGTTTTTACCGCGCATTTTGAATGGCTGCATCTATTAAACGCATACCTTAGACGTCTAAATGTGGTCTGCAATTCGTCTAGAATCTCTGCACAGTGTACGAAGTAAATTATTTTCGCAGTAATTAATTTACACGTGTATAATAAATATAGTAAATATAATAAATTAATTACTGCGAAAATAATTTACTTCGTACACTGTGCAGAGTGCCGTATACTCCTAGTTGCGGCACACACGATACATACAGTAAAAAGCCTCAGGCACTGTGTTAGATGTGTTTTCGATGTTATATATGCGTTTATTCATGTCGTCGATTTTACGGTTGCAATTCGACGTTGATTATACGTTGAGGCGACGTATATATACGTATAGCCGTATTTTCGCCATAAATATACGTATATTCGACGAATCAATGCCCACTGGGAAGGCGCATTGAAGGGTGCACCCCCATCATTAATCGTTGCGCCTCTGTGAAAGGAAAGCTCTTGAGCAGTCGTTGAAACAGCTCGGATGAAACACTTGATTGCTTCCATGTGCATCTGGAGCCCATTTCTTATTTTCACTTCACGCCGCCCAAAGCATTTCTAAAACAGGAGATTCGCGTTTGGGAATGCGCCCTGCCCTACAAATAAAACAGGTCTACGGGTCTGAAAGCTGCTCCACGGAAAACAGTTCTGTTGCGCTTTTGATCAAAGGGAGATTCGCTGTTCTTACTTTTTGATGACATAACACCCAAAGGGGCTTCTTTGGAGCTGTATTCCAACCAGCATCCTAAAGTTTCTTGGCGGTATCCTTTACAGTCCTCTGTTCGGTCGACAAGGGACAGAAGGGGGCAGTTTTCCTCACACATACAGTGCAATGTACTGTAGTGTTCCCGTTCATTGAATTCGCAGTTCTGCATCAGACCTCTAACTCGTTTCCTTAGCTTGGATTTAAGCCACGAAGCAGGCTTCTACTGTATAAACGTCTAGAGGAATCACAAACTATTTGAGAGGCCATCATCCCAGGGGGAACTGACAAAGTCTATCCCTAAACACCTAGCGCAGTCTCTCAAGAGACTGTCAAAAATCGCTTTCTCCGTTTGCATTGCAAGTAAGTGAAAACGCGGTCTCAACCCAGAGCCACTTGGCAGCAGCGGCACGTAAATACTGTTACTGTCACTGCTCAATACCGATGTTAGCCTACTATACCATGTTCAGCCACCGCTAGAAACTGCATGGCTCTAGTTCTGGAGCAAACGACAGGAGGGCCAACGTCGAACGGGCACACATGTCAGACATGGAAACCGACGAGAGTGGGATTCGAACCCATACATGCAGAGCACAATGGATTAACAAGCCATCGCCTTAACCACTCAGCCACCTCGTCAACAGAACTGGACTGTCCCAACTGAGTTGGCGCGCTCCAGATGATCTTTTTCTTTTTTTTCCCTCGTACTCGAGGGTCATTTTCCTGTTCCACATGCGATTTCAACATTTTCCTTGGGAGATGTCAAGCCAGCAAGCCACTGCTGTGGTTCAGTGGCCAGTGTGGAGTTCAGTGGCCCTGTTGTACACAGAAAGCACATTGAGCTCCTTGGACATGAAAAGTTCCAGATAAAAGCCATTTGTCATCCTTTCTCTTGGTGTCGATGTTGCTATTGTATGTAAAGGTGGCAACTTGCTCAGCGAGCAGGCGGAGCACACACCGAATGCAGATGTGTCTGAGTGGTGTGTCCAAGTGGCTGCAAAAGGACAGCACTCCCGGGGCGCCGTGGCTTAGTTGGTTAAAGCGCCTGTCTAGTGAACAGGAGACCCTGGGTCTGAATCCCAGCGGACAACCGCTAGACTTAATTAAACACAAGTATTCATTTCCTGTCTTTAACATGACTTGTTTTTCTTAAAATGGATGCAACTTGCAAAACATGAAATACAAACCTTGCTAATCAGCGCTAGCAGCTGGCAAAAAAAAAAGAAGTCAGCAATGTTTTTTTTCTTTAACCTTAACCCTGCTAATGGAGAAGAGTTAAACGACCGAGTCTATGCAGCTTAAACGGTGCGCACGTCGGGTTCTTAGCTGAAAGGGTGGTAAATCACGCTCACCCCAGTCCTTAATCTTTTAAACAGGATACAAAATTGAACCTAGTCGCCACATCACATACATCCTGTTCAATGATAAAAAGGTAACATCTATCCTCACTCCAGAGTAAATCTCACGTTGAGGGCATATTTTTTTTCACTTTACCGTGAATCGGGCTCGGCTGCACAGAGGAGAGAGGACGGTGACAGGGGAGTCACACGCTGGCGGTTTGAATACGCGGAAGATCACTGAGGGATCCACAGTATATGGACCCTCCGTGCGCCATCAGTCCACACTCCGGACTCTGAATCCTGCCATCCGAGTTAAGATCTCGGCGGAACCTGAGGCGCAGTTCTTTCTTAAAACGTAATCTGGTGAGCATTTCTAGAATCGTACTTGTATAGATGCAGCCTTTAATGTGTTGCTAGGTTAAAATTGATGATTTCTTGAACTTCAGTAGGAAACTGCCCTCTTGATTTCGGATTTAATTTCTTTATTACAGGGGCGCTTTTATGAAGACAGAGTCATGTTCAGGTACTTTGCTTGATGGAGGAAGCTCATTTCGGACTCTGTGATCTGCTCACTTGGAAAGGTCTGCTGTACTACTACAAGAGAGAAGTAGAGTCTGGAAGAAGGGACAATTTTATGATGCTTTGGAAGATAATGTTTTTTTTTTTCTTTGAAATCGAAATGAATCAGAATATCAGTGCAAAAGACAAACTCTTGGTTTGGTTTAAAGAGATATGGTTTTAAAACAGACAAAATGTAGAAAACAGGTGTTTCTCACTTTTGGAAAAGAATGGACCGGGGGTAATATTTTACTAGTTGCAGTGCTGATCTCACTGGGTTACAGTCCTGCAGTGTCACACCAGGGCCAGTGGCGCAATGGATAACGCGTCTGACTACGGATCAGGAGATTGCAGGTTCGACTCCTATCTGGCTCGGGTTGTTTTTAAACGCATCGGGCTACTCCCTAAGCAGTCTGTGCTACTTACTGCATTGTAATCGTACCCAGTAAGAGATTTCCTTCATGTAAATGAACTGCACCTGACAGCTTTAGAAAAACACCTGGGCTCAGTACGGTGCTGAGAGCTCAGCGTTGCTGTTCTAATTAGCACGCACTGCATCGGCTATGAGCCCGAACCTTTCAATTATTCCGATCAGTAAGTCAACACGTAGTCCACATGAACGGTAGAAATATTCTCTTGTCTGTCTCTTGTTTGTATAGAACTGAATGTCCCTGACAATGTACTGTTAGTTTTAATTGAAGAACGGCATTTGTGTTCAAATATACCAGACAAGTTTACGTAACTGCTCATGCGACACTCAGTTGTAATTAGTCAAGAAATAAAGTCGAACAACAGCTGCGGGTTTGATTCTGAACGTATGAGATTGCAGCGCCTTTTACTTTCATTGACAAATGATAGAGATTCGAAGAGAGATCCTTCAGACCAGCAAGCAAACCCACGGCTATTTCGGTTTTCTATCTAGGCAACGTTGGTGTCTGCAATAGCATACATGAAAGCGTGATGCAATTTCTGTGGCTACATTTGTTGCACGTCATGCACAGTAAGAGTGTTTCTAACACCAAATAAAAAGTCAACAATTAGCGATCACGCCTTCTCCTCAGTTAACCCACTGAAACCCTTGCTGTTAACAGTTCTTTACTGCGTGGTTTACGAGCACCTACATATCGTGTCGGTTCTTTCAGCTTTATTCATTAGGTTTGCAAAGGCATAAGTAGAGCACCAGAGGTGCGAACGCAAAATGTGTGGTTATCTGAAGAATTGCTTTCAATGGCAGCGGGTCCAAGCGATTTAGCGTTTTTATAGTACCGGGAAAGGAGAAACGGCACTTCGCCTTTGCCGCGCAGGCACAAGGCGACGTGCGGCAGACGCCGGAGTCGGCAAGTTCCGAACCTGCGCGGGGAATCCCCAACGCACTTAACCACTCGGCCACGACAAAAGCGAGCTCGCTGTCGCCGCATTCCTCCTATAATCTAACACGGAGTGCGAGGTGGCTGCGGAAACCTTTTTAAAGTCGCTCTCCGTTAAAAAAAAATACCTTTCACAAGATTCGTGCCGGCAGACAGACACGCCTCAGAGGGTTTAAGGCTGGCTTCACGTTCAAATGATAAAGTCCCCCAGTCCGGATGTCAAAATGCAACTTTGGCAGACAGAAAAAACATCAACAAACCACAAATGGTTTTTACAAGCTGCACCACACTGCACTTTCAAAAGCATTTACATTCGTGTTAGACGCAGGAATTGCCTTTGATTTGCGCGCTTACGAACGCCATGGAAAACGAAACAAAACTAAAGCCCTCAGCTCCTGCACTTGATTATAATGCCGTTACGTGTCGAAGCAGGAATTTATGTCATCCTACCACTGCAACACGGGGAATAGAGAGAAATGAGTACACGCTACGAATTGTCTCTAATCAGTCCCTACAGTTGTAAGGCGCCTGGAAGCGTGCACCCCCATCATTAATCTTTGCGCATCTGTGCAAGGTAAACTCTGGAGCAGTCTTTGAAACGGCTCAAAGGAAACACGTGATTGATTCCATGTGCATCTGGGGTTCATTTCTTATTTACATTTAATTCAAGGGAAAGGCTTGGGTCAGTTTCAGACGGCCTCCAACAGCGAGATTCAAGCGCCCCACCTTCAGCCCAATCTGCACAGCCAGAACGCCAACGGCTCCTATGCTCTCCGGGGTGCGGTTGTGACCCCGTAACCTAAAATGTTGGTGGCAGACAAATGGAGACTAACAGGTGACGTCCTAGGACATGACTACATTGTGGGGATGGTGACCATTGCTTGGAAAAGAGTGCGAGGCCCCTTTAGAAAAACATTTTGTTAACAGGCATTCTGCCTCAGCCTAAACACCTATAGCTTGCAAAGCGCATGCTATTAGACAGGCACCTCTGCAAGACCTTAAGAGTCTCTTAAACTAGTGATAGTAAGGTGTTCCCAATGGGCGATGTTCGGCTTTCAAATCATCTCTCCGTGGAAGCGCCGAGATGCAGCTGTTTAAGGCTTAGAAGCAGCTGACTGTTTTACTGCCTAACTGATCACTGTCAGTCAGGGAGCTCAGAGGTGAAAAGCCTGTCTGAGAGACAATTCGCCGTCGATCAGTTCAATATGTTCCGTACCAGCTCGGCGCACCTGAGATCATCTTGGTAGCCGTGTAGCTCAGATGAGTGAGAGCGTGTGTGTGTACCACCGTGATTGGATGCCGGTCCTTCTCAGGTCACAGTAAACCTTCTGCTGCCTAACTTTCCTAATTTTGGGGATCCCTTTGAAAAAGCAAAGGAAAAAAAAACTGGCTCTTCATCAGCGTGATCGACCCAACCCAGTGTGCCCCAGTGGCCTAATGGATAAGGCACTGGCCTCCTAAGCCAGGGATTGTGGGTTCGAGTCCCATCTGGGGTGCTCCTGTCCCATTTTGAGCATACAAATGTCTTTGTGGTTTGCAAAGCTACAACTCCACCTTACTCAGTGAGCGTCTCTGCTTTTCTCTCACATACAGTTGGGAGAAAAACTTTTGTAAACAGCCCTTCGGAATGATGTGGATTTCTGCATGAATGGCTCCTAACATGTGATCTTATCTTTATCTAAGTCATAATAATTAATAAAGAGATTCTGATTTAACAAAGAACACACACCCAACATTTGACATTGCTGTTTCTTTATTGACCAAATGGTTTAAACAATCAAGGTCATTGATGGAAAAAGTACGTGAACCCTTATATTAAGGAGCTAGTGGAACCTCCTTTATGACAAAAACCTCAACCCCCACTTTCTGTAGCGGCTTGTCAGACCTGAGCAGCGGTTAGGAGGTATTTTGGCCTATTCCTCTATGCAAAACTGTTTCAGTTCATGTATATTTTTGGGATGTCTTGCGCTGAATGGCCTGCTTCAGATCACGCCACAGCACTTCAATGGGATTGGGGTCAGGACTCTTACTTGGCCATCCCAACATACAGAATTTCTTCTGTTTCAGCCACTCTGTTGTTGATGTACTCCTTTGTTTTTGTCATGTTGCAAGACCCAGCGTCTTTTGAGTTTTAGATCACAGGCAGACACCCTGACATTCTGCTGTAGAATTTCCTGATACATCTCGGAATTCATCGGTCCCTCGATGATTGCAAGCCGTACAGCCTCCGCCATGCTTCCCAGGTGGGATGAGGTTTTGGAGTTGGTATGCGGTGTTTTGTTATCTCCAAACATAACGCTGTGCACATTTACCAACAAGTTCAACTTTTGTCACGTCTGTCCACAGAACATTGTTCCAGGAGTTGTGGAACATCCATGTGGTCTTTAGCAAACTTGAGAGGGGCAGTGGTGGTTTTTTTGGGGGGGAGAGCAGTGGTTTCCTCCGTGGTGACCTCGCATGATCACCACTCCTGTTCAGATTTCTTCTTATGGTGGACTCATGGACACAGACGTAAGACAAAGTAAACCACCTGTTTGCTAGATCCCATCCCCACTCAACAAGTCAAAGATTCCCTCGAAGGACTGGCAGGACCTATAATTAGTATGATGAATGCATCGCTTGCGTCAGGCGTCGTACATGATCAATTTAAGGTAGTGGTTCTTAGACCGCTCCTTAAGAAGTCAAATTTGGATCCACAAGTTCTTAACAACTACAGGCCTGTCTCAAAGGTCCCATTTCAATCTAAAAGTCTTGAAAGAATAGTTGTTGCCCAACATCAAATGGATTCAAATAATTTACTTGAGAAATTTCAGTCTGGTTTCTGAAACTGCATTAACAAGAGTCGTAAATTATATTCTCTTAGCTACTGATGCGGGGAATGCAACAGTGCTAGGAATGCAAACTTTAGGTTGCGCTTCTTCATGCTGCATCATTGGCATGAGTGGAGCTTTTTAAACGTCTGTACTTACTGCGCCCCATAAGAAATCGTTTGTCCCTGTTCAAAAGAGATTGTGCGATGTCCTGCAGCGTTCGCAAAGCAAACCTTTGACAGTTTGAATAGAGGAATTTATTCTGCTTCCTGTGCGTGCAGTAGTTACAAACTTGAACGTCTTTACACGATCTCCTGCAGTTTTCAGTGGGCGGGCTTTGTCAGATGGCTTGGAAAAACGCACTGTGTTTCGGCTCGGGAAACATCATGAGCAGTGTCCTGCATGTTTTCTGTGTATAGCTGTCTTTTAACGCATACAGAATTCATTCGAAATCATTGATTTCTCCAATTAACAAGGGTCCCTTAAATGATGAGTCAAAGTAACATCTAATCGGATTAGTTTCCTTAGAGCTGGTTCAGAGTTTGCTCAAGAGTTTACCTATCACAGATGCGCAAAGAAGAATGTTGGGGGTGCACGCTTCAAGGCGCCTTACAGCTGTAGGGAGTGATTCGAGACGATTCGTGGCGTGTGCTCGTTCCCATATACCATACGCCCCGGCGTGCAGTGCTAGGATGACGTACAATACCGCTTGGGCACGTAAGGGTGTTATATGCAAGTGCGGGACGTGAGGGTTTTCGTTTGTTCGTTTTGTTTTGCTCTGCTTTGCTTTGTTTTGCTTTCCATCGCGTGGGTAAGAGCGTAAATAAAAAGGCGATTCCTGCGTCTACCACTAATGTAAGAGCTATTTCAAGTGCGACGTGGTGCGGCTTTTCAAATGCTTGTGGGCATTTCTCTGTTGTTGATTCTTTTTTTGTGTGTAACAAAGTGGCATTTTCATGTCCGGACGGGGAGACTTTATCATTCCGACATGAAGCCACCCTTAAGTCCTCTGAGGCGTGTCTGTCTGCAAGGCTTGTATTTTGGAAATGTTTTTTTGAAACGGAGAACGACTTTGAAATAGGCTTCCGCCGGCGCCTCGCGATCCAGGTAAGATTGTAGCAAGAACGCAGCGGTGGTGGGGCTTGCTGTAGTCGTGGCAGAGTGGTTAAGGCGATGGACTAGAAAGCCATTGGGGTCTCCCCGCGCAGGTTCGAATCCTGCCGACTACGTTATCCGCCTCCAGTCGGTGTGTTTCGGCGCAAGCAAAGAAGCACGCCTCTTTGCTGTTCCTGGTGGTTTTAAAACGCCCAATCGCTTGTACCCGCTGCCTTGGAAATAAGTTCTTCAGCGTCCGCGAATGGCATTTTGCAGCTGGAAGCAGATGTCGACGCGTTTTGCACAGAGCACCAAAAAAGTGTCTTTTTTGAAGGCCCAGGCACTGAGCATTGGTGGTTCAGTGGTAGAATTTTCGCCTGCCACGCGGGAGGCTCGGGTTCGATTCCCGGCCAATGCAGTGGCTTTTGCAGCGAGCGGCTCCATCACTTGCATCCCCTTGCAACTCGCAACTCAAAAAACCCACTGAAGCTAAGCAGGTGTGAGCCAGGTCAGTACCCGGATGAGGGTGAGCTACAGGGAAAAACAAAGCTTCCAGCTGGAAGCGGTGTTAATGGTGCCGGCGGTGGGGCGCTCGCCCTGAGGTCTGTGCGGGTCCCAATGCCCCAGTATAGTGACGGAGATGCTGTGTTGTAAAAGGGCGCTGTCTTTTGGATGAGATGTAAAACCGAGGTCACAGCGCTCTGTGGTCATTCAAAATGACCACCAAAACCTTTGACAAAAGCTCTTGGTAATTGATGGTCTTCAATAATGCTTCTCCTTTAGGTACATTTTAAATCAGCTGAAAAATGCTGTGAAATGGGGGGGCACTTCAGGCCAGTGTAGGATTTGGGTTACAAGAACCATGAAACTGCACGAGAAAGCCCTTACACTGAATTACAAGGCTTTCTATTCAAAGGAGGACAAAAGAAATTCCCTGAGTTCGATTTTTTGCAGCACAGAGAGGAGCACTGTTGTGAGGCTGGTTAGCTCAGTTGGTTCGAGCGTGGTGCTAATGACGCCAAGGTCACGGGTTCGAGCCCCGTACTGGCCAGGTCCTTTTCTCCTCTCTTACCAAAGCTGTTAGGTTCCTTTCCGTGGTGAGAGGGGTTGTCATGCAACGCTGCCACATAGTGCCGACAGACAAGAGTGTTGCGGGAGAAGAGAAAAGTGTTTGAAGATTTAAGAGTGTCTTAGGTGGAGCCAAAATCAAGTGTCACAAATACAAGTGGGAGGATTTCCAATGTTTAATATGGTAAAAATAAGCGGAAGTTATCTGCCGGTCCGGCACAGTCTGCCATGCTTTTGTCATATACTGTAAAGTGGTGTCGAACTGGGTGTCGAACTGGAGCCTCACCATTTGCATATGTGAGGCTCCAGTTATACATCGAGTGTCACATTAAATGACAAAAATGAAGAGAGTTAAAGCAGCTGGAGAGGTTTTCTTACAACTTTTGAGCTGACACAGTTTTGGAAAATGTTTCCTTCACGCTGCACTGTACAACATAGGCAGCCAAGAGTCTCCAAAACAAAACAGAATTGACAGATAGGAGAAAATTCCCACTCATCCTGAAGTTCCCAAAATCCAGCACTGAGCGTAAACAAAGTGTCTAAGTAGCGTGGGAATGCTAACCCTAACCCTAGCTGGAGTTTGAGCAATCCAGCACTGAGCGTAAAAAGATGAGTCAAAGTAACGTCTAATCGGATTAGTTTCCTTAGAGCTGGTTCAGAGTTTGTTCAACAGTTTACCTTTCACAGATGGGCAAAGAAGAAAGTTGGGGGTGCACGCTTCAAGGCACCTTACAGCTGTAGGGAGTGATTCAAGACGATTCGTGGCGTGTGCTCGTTCCCATATACCGTACGCCCCGGGGTGCAGTGCTAGGATGACGTACAATACCGCTTGGGCACGTAACGGCGTTATATGCAAGTGCGGGACGTGAGGGTTTTCGTTTGTTCGTTTTGTTTTGCTCTGCTTTGCTTTGTTTCGTGGTCAAGAGGCGTAAGGTAAGTCATAATCCAGGGAGAACACTGGTGGCAAACAGTCCGAGGTGAGAGGCGAGGTCCAAAGTCAAAAAGGCAGAAGGGGAGTCCAATATCCAGAATAAACGAGGTAATGGAAAAAATGCCAGGTAGAGCTCTCAAGGAATAGACTCAATACTGAGCAGCGGGAAGCAGGTAAAGATGGTAAAAATAGCACTGTGTACCGCACGGTGGAGTGTGTGCAGGTGGGTTAACTCGTGCGGCAGCGTTTGTTAATAATCACCCACTGCTGGTGCTGATTAGATCGCTTAAGAGTTGGTCTTAACTGCCTGGCGGTCATGACAAGCTCCTCTTTAAGCTGTGGTTTAGTTTTGCAATCGTATTTCTAGAGCAGTTATTTATGGGGGTGGGTGGGTCTTTCACAGAGGCTCAGGACAAATCCCCCACATGAAATTTTACTGTGTGCGTTCAGACAGTCACAGGTCAAGAGCCAGGCAGGAGGACAATGGACAGAAGAGCCAACGAACTAAAAATAAAAGAACGAATATGAAAAAGCCACCATCTTTTTCTTTTTGACATTTTCCGACTTTCATGCAAGCCAGGACAAAGTTGCTCGTAGCTACTTGTGGATTCAAATACTCTATCGAGTGCTTTGATGAGTTTTTGCAATTTGATTGTCGTCCTGTCAGCCTGTTTCTGTTTTTTTTTTCAATCTAGGGATGGAAAGTATGAGGGAAATGATGGAGCAATCAATAACCGCTCCGGAAAAATGGCAGAAAGGAATGGTCCGTCACTAAGGACATTTGTGAAGCAGAGGAGTGACATCACCACAAAGGCGACACATTCTGCTGATGGTTTTGGTGAATAATGATTGAGGCGCGTTAAGAGAAAGGTAGCTGTGTCAGCATGCGTAGGCTGCAAAGGATCAAGCAAAGGTTTACTCCATGCTGAAAAGAGAAGAAAAGAAGCACAATGTTTCGACTGTGGAGCCTTCTGCACCATCTTCTTTAGCGGTGATGATGTTTACATTGGAAAAACTGAGACATGCGTCCCTGGGTGGCCTTGAACCACCAACCTTTCGGTTAACAGCCGAATGCGCTAACCGATTGCGCCACAGAGACTGACGGCCGCTTGTGCTCTCTACATTTGCAGGTTTATGGTCAAAGAAAACAATCACTTGCGCTTCTTGCAGCCGGCAATCTTTTTCCACTGACAACCAAGAAATGGATTTCATCTTTCACAAGCTGTATGGATTTCTTCAAAAACAAGTTATTCCAGAAAGGAAATGAATTCTTGCATTAAACTGAACCAAGCTGTACATGTTTGTCTGAAATGAGACATTCGGCACAACAAGACACGGAGAGAGGCACCGCTGGTATTCAGACCCAGGATCGCCTGCTTACTAGGCGGGCACTTTAAGCCACTAGGGAACAGCACCAGCGGAGCACCGCGCTTTTACAGACACTTAGACACATCTGCATTTGGTGTGCACTTAACCTGCTCTCTGAGCCCGTTGCCTCCGTCCCATTTAATAGCAGAACTGACGCCAAGAGAAATGATGAGAAATGGCATTTATCGGGCACTTTTCATGTCCAAGGAGTTCAATGCCCTTGACACCTCCCCAAGGCGACAGAGCTGTGCATTCTTTGGCGACACCATTTTTTCTTTTGTTTAATTTCTATACTTATTGATAGAATAAAAACGATATGTCATGTACTGTAAGGGAAATGTCTCTTTTCATGGGGAAAGCTAGCACCAGCAAATGTTGTGTTTAGAAGAAGTGATTTAACATGACACGTGACCTAATTTACCGGAGCAAAAGCTCACCCAGCAAGCCCTGCTTTACTTCTACAGGAGAGAAGTACTGTAGAGTCTGCTAGATGTTCAGCTGGGTAGCTACTTCAGCATGCCTCGGCTGCAAAGGATCAAGTAATAGGTTTATTGCATGCTGAAAAGAGAAGAACGGAAACACAGCATTTCGACTGTGAGGTCTTCTCACACCTGAAGAAGCCTCACACCTGTAAAAGGCTCCATGGTTTTCTTTCTTCTCTTTTCAACATGGAATACACCTATTGTCTGCAAGATGTGACAATTTCATGGTGTTTTGGAAGAAAACCTTTTTTCTTTGAATTCAAAATCAATCGGAATTTCAGCACGACACATCAACACTATTTCTGTTCTCTGTGGTAGAGTGCAAGCGCATGTTCCATGGGCCAGTGTCGTAATGGATAACGCGTTTGACTTCGAATCAGAAGATTGTAGGTTGGAGTCCTGCCTGGCTCGTGAGGCTTTTAAACCTCTCAGGTTCCTCGGTAACAGGTTGCCGTCATGTATATGAACTATAAAAAAGCATTTGCCACAACCCGTAAATTAGCACGCAAGTGCGGGCTAGTTAACACAGAACTGTATGGAGATCATCTCCAGCTCCGAGCTCAATTGCAATGAAAAAACATGCAGAACAGAACTGGAGAGCAGCTGAATTTGTGCTCAGTAGGGTGGGGAGGACTCAGCATTGCTATTGTTCTAATTATTATGAACTGCAGGGGATCTGAATCAGAACATGTCAGTTAGTTTGATCATTGCGTCAATATGTAGGCCACGTTAATATAGAATTATTACTTTGTCTGTCTCTTCTTTGTATATAGCTGAATGTCCCTGACAATTTCATGTTGCCTGCGATGTGTCCCCTCTCCCCACAGCAGTGGCAGATGACCAGCCGTCATCGCTCCCCCAGCATCGTCGCGCTGGGCGTCTCCTCCTCCCCATCTGATTCCCCGTGCGCCCCTCCGTTGGCGCCCACCGGTTTCCTCGAATACGGCATCAGTCTGCTCAGCCAGAGCCAGGGCCTGCTCCAAGGGGACCAGTGCGGCCAGCATCACTTGGCACTGCACCTCAGTCGGCGCCGGGGCCAGGAACGCCTGGAGCGCTATTTCCCGGTGGGCCTCCTCCGGGAGAGTAGGGTAACCCTGGCGGGCTAAGTAGGCCACGTCTGCGGCTGTTACCTTCACTGTTACCTGGATACCTCTTTATCTAGAACTCACTCTTCCCCCTGCCTGTCTGGCTTCTTTTAATCCTTCTGTGCCCGGATTGCAGCGGGTAAGATATTTTTCCAAGAAAAAAAGAGAAATTAAAAAAAGAGAAATTTCACCAGAGCCCCTGCTCATGTCTAATTTTTAGTTTAGAAGGATTCAAGCAAGATTTTGGATGAAAGGCAGCGACCTTAATCAAGCCCAAATCATAATTGAACCCATTCAGAGCCTACATTACATTTTAGTGTTTCATTCTGAGCAGAATGCCCTCACACCTGAAGAAGGCTTGCGTTTTCTTCTCTTTTAAGCATGTGTACAATGCTGTAATACAATTTAAAATAATTAAAAGTTTAAAAAGTATCAACTAAACTCCATTAATATCGAGTGTCTTTTATACAGCTTTTATACAGCTTTTAAGTATAGATTACACTTTTCTAAAATGTATTTAAAAAATAAAAACGATTACTAATCTAATCTTTCCACGTTTGATCCCAAAATCCCAAGAAAAATTAATCTAAACTAGGAGAAAGCTATGCTGAAAGTTTATTAATATACTTAGAAGACAAAGATAACAATTTATGTTGCATTTGTCTGATTGTGAATCAAAAAATACATTTAATTAACTGCTCTCAGTGACAGCTGACAATCCTCCATACACTCAAGTGAAAAATTAGTAATGCCAATGTAAACGTCGTATTTACAATTTGTTGATAATAGAAATGTTAAGTTCTCTAAAGCTTTTTGAGGCAGCAAAAGATTTGAACACCCTATATTGTAATGAGCTGCTGAGCTGAGAATGGGTTATGTTCCTGCTGTCAGAGGGGGTGGAAAGTGCCCGCGGTTATTTAATTAGTATTACAATTCACACTGATTCCCTTGCAAAGGTATGGACATAAGAATATTCGTGCGTGGTCAAAAAATGGCATTAAGCACTTAAAATTAATATGGTTAATAAGAGTAAACTGGAACATGCTGTAACAAGATCGGCTAAACTGGGATCTATCGCTTACGCCTGAAATTGGAGCTGCTGTCGCAGTGAATAGCGACTAATAAGTCTGTCTTTCTGTGGGGGGAAGGGAATCTGATCTGATCTGCAAACCTCCAACAGAGCTGTTCAACTGGTTTTTGTCGGGCACATCAAGTGTCAGGTGTAAGCGATAAATATATTTAGCTGAAAAGCTGTACAACGCAAGACATTTCAGTACTCTAGGTTTCGTGAAAAAGCACATTGTGCTGCTGTAATACAGTTTAAAATAATTAAAAGTCTAAACAGTATCAGCTTATGTATGGGTTGTAATTTAAAAAAAGTCAAAAACCGCACTCAAAATGCAATTTAGCGCTTTCTGGCAAGAGGAGACACCCAAATTAATAATGTAACATGCTACTGTTTGTGCATGGATATAGTTATAATGCTATTTCCTTAGACACGTGATTCCATGTTTTATTTTGAATCCCCGGCGGAACCGGGCATCCATAAGAATCAAGTACTGTAACAGGTTTATTCTATGCTGAAAAAAAAGAAGAAAGAAAACACATTCCATAAGAATCAGCGCCTTTATATAGCGCCTTTAAAGGTGGCTTCTCAAAACGCTTTACAGGATAAAAACAACAATAACAACAACAACAACAACAATATTGTGTTTCATTGCACTTTGACAGATTGTCTTTAAATCAACTGTTGATTTAAAGTTTGACAGTAAATGTTTATATTGTAACGCATACAGCCTCCATTTCTTATTAAAAATGTAGCCTAAGAGGGGGGGTCTGCTCTCACAATCCTCCATATACTCAAGTGAAAAATTAATAATGCCAATGTAAACATCGTATTTACAATTTGTTGATAATAAAAATGTTAAGTTTTTTAAAGCTTTGTGATAGTTTACCCAGTTTACCCATTGTTATTAAAAATGACTTGGATTCGAACATGTTGTGATATTTAGAAATATAAAAGTCAATTAACTGTCAATTTCCATATTTATGTCTTTATTTAGCGGTTTCATTAGTGACAAAGGCTAAACTTTCTTGGAAAAATGTCTTTGCTGTCTTGCTGATACGTTAAGCTTTCTAAACTCAGCCACAAAGTCATGTGACTGATTTTTCGCCCTGTTTCGTTGGTTAAACGCAATGATCACAAGCACCACCATGGTAACTGGGACATGTAGTTTTTAATTCAGATTGAATTATAACTGTACGTACTGTAGCGGCGAGGCTTATTAATAAGACAGAATTAAGTGTTGCTGTGCTTTCCCAAATGAGGCCCCATCTCCCTCTTCATCTCTGTGGTGCAGTAACAGAGAAGCTATTCATGCAGACTGATTTAAAGATGTTTTCTTTTGATAAGGTACAGCTCCCAAATGGGGATGCACTTAGCTAAGCCTGGCTATCATGATCAATGGTCATCCATTGGCGCCTAAAGGTCTGCAAGATTCCAAGAGAGAGCCTCATCCAAGTGGTCTACAACCCCAAGGTCAACATCACCAGAGCACCGTCGCAAGCTGAACAGCAAAGCCTGGCATAGAGCCAGAGAGCGCGGATTAGACAGCAACAAGCCTGCAACTGCTTTGTGCCCGCAGGAGATCTGAATCCCCAGAGATTGGATGAGTATTCAACTTCACTGCATGACAGCTCGAGAATTCAATTGTTATCCCAACCAGTTGATATCAATTTAATTCCTAAGAGTTATGTACTTGTTTTGAGTATCTAGTGTAGAAGTTATAACCAAGTTCATTTACGAAACGGTCTAAATGAATGATATACTGAACGTATGTCCTCTTGATATATGTAACTCTTTGTAACTGACTGAATATATACCTTTTGTATTCTGATAACCCTCTCGATAAGATCTGTTAGGTTTACATGCATATTCTATGTATTAATAAATGTATCCTCGTGTATTAGTACCTGTGTGTGTGCGTTGTTTGAGTTATGTCGCATGGTTGGATTCTAAAGCCATCAAAAGAATCAACTTTGTGATTTACTGCTATAATGAATAATTGTCTCAGTAAATCCCAAATCCTACAGAACTAGTGCCTTCAGAGAGCACACTACAGATGTTACCTATTTATCGTTGAACAGGATGTATGTGATGTGGCGACTAGGTTCAATTTTGTATCCTCTTTAAAAGATTAAGGATTGGGGTGAGTGTGATTTACCACCCTTTCAGCTAAGAACCCGACGTGCGGACCGTTTAAGCTGCATAGACTCGGTCGTTTAACTCTTCTCCATTAGCAGGGTTAAGGTTAAAGAAAAAAACATTGCTGACCTCTTTTTTTTTTGCCAGCCGCGAGCGCTGATTAGCAAGGTTTGTATTTCATGTTTTGCAAGTTGCATCCATTTTAAGAAAAACAAGTCGTTCAAGACAGGAAATGAATGCTTGCATTTAATTAAGTCTAGCCGTAGGCGGTTGTCCATAATGACCAGTTCTGTTTGAGAAGACAGAACAAAAAAGGCACCGCTGGGATTCAGAGCCAGGGTCTCCTGTTCACTAGGCAGGCGCTTTAAGCAACTAAGCCACGGCGCCCCAGGAGCACTGTCCTTTTGCAGCCACTTGGACACACCACTCAGACACATCTGCATTCGGTGTGTGCTCCGCCTGCTCGCTGAGCAAGTTGCCACCTTTACATACAATAGCAACATCAACACCAAGAGAAAGGGTGACAAATGGCTTTTATCTGGAACTTTTCATGTCCAAGGAGCTCGATGTGCTTTCTGTGTACAACAGGGCCACTGATCTCCACACTGGCCATTGAACCACAGCAGTGGCTTGCTGGCTTGACATCTCCCAAGGAAAATGTTGAAATCGCATGTGGAACAGGAAAATGACCCTCGAGTACGAGGGAAAAAAAAGAAAAAGATCATCTGGAGCGCGCCAACCCATGTCCGGACAGCCCACTTCTGTCGACGAGGTGGCTGAGTGGTTAAGGCGATGGACTGCTAATCCATTGTGCTCTGCACACATGGGTTCAAATCCCATCCTCGTCGCTCTCCATGTCTGACACGTGTGCCCGTTTGGCATTGGCCATCCTGTCGTTTGCTCCGGTTCTAGAGCTGTGCATTTTCTAGCGGTGGCTGAACATGGTATAGTAGGCTAACGTCGGTATCGAGCAGTAACAGTAATGGTATTTACGTGCCGCTGCTGCCAAGTAGCTCTGGTTTGAGACCGCGTTTTCACTTACTTGCAACGCAAACAGAGAAAGCGATTTTTGACAGTCTCTCGAGAGACTGCGCTAGGTGTTTAGGGATAGACTTTGTCAGTTCCCCCTGGGATGGTGGCCTCTCAAATAGTTTGTGATTCCTCTAGACGTTTATACAGTAGAAGCCTGCTTCGTGGCTTAAATCCAAGCTAAGGAAACGAGTTAGAGGTCTGATGCAGAACTGCGAATTCAATGAAGGGGAACACTACAGTACATTGCACTGTATGTGTGAGGAAAGCTGCCCCCTACTGTTCCTTGTCGACCGAACAGAGGACTGTAAAGGATACCGCTAAGAAACTTTAGGATGCTGGTTGGAATCCAGCTCCAAAGTAGCCCCTTTGGGTGTTATGTCATCAAAAAGTAAGAACAGCGAATCTCCATTTGATCAAAAGCGCAACAGAACTGTTTTCCGTGGAGCAGGTTTCAGACCCGTAGACCTGTTTTATTTGTAGGGCAGGGCGCATTCCCAAACGCGAATCTCCTGTTTTAGAAATG
The DNA here is from genome assembly GCF_040954835.1 of Lepisosteus oculatus. Classification (NCBI taxonomy): domain Eukaryota; kingdom Metazoa; phylum Chordata; class Actinopteri; order Semionotiformes; family Lepisosteidae; genus Lepisosteus; species Lepisosteus oculatus. The sequence goes on along the minus strand of NW_027167934.1, from coordinate 2,612,509 downwards.
CTTTGGGCGGCGTGAAGTGAAAATAAGAAGTGGGCTCCAGATGCACATGGAAGCAATCAAGTGTTTCATCCGAGCTGTTTCAAAGACTGCTCAACAGCTTTCCTTTTACAGAGGCCCAACGATTAATGATGGGGGTGCACCCTTCAATGTGCCTTACGACTCTAGGGAGTGATTGAGACGATTCGTAGCGTGTGTTCATTTCCCTCTATTCCCCATGTTGCAGTGGTAAGACGGTGTGCATTCTGACAGCAATCTCTTTCAAAAAATGATTTTACCTTATCGCGGCTTTGCCCTTCTTGCCTCTTTGGACAATATCTCCATCTTGTGGTCGTTGTTGGTAATGTCTTCTTATGCCCTTTTTTATTTAAATTCTCTATTAGTTGATTATAGAATCTCTACAATGGAGTTGAAAACATCAGTTTTATAGCAGACAATATGACATTATTTATAGTCCAATTAGAAACTTATTACCCTGTTTTTAACATAATAACAAATTAAAATTGATTAAAACTAAGTTTGGAACACCAGGGAACATAACGAATGATTTTTAGGAAAACCATGAGGTTCTCTGTGTCCGATGCCTGCAAGGGGAGAAAGCTAGAATCCTTTGATTTTTTCAAAATTTGAAAATAAACATCATATAACAACTGCTTTCATTCCTAGGAATGAAAAATAACAATTTTTGAAGACATAGTAGTTTCTAAAACACTACAATAAAGTTAAAAACATCAGTTTTATATTACATTATTTTTAGTGAAATTAGTCATTTTTTGCACTATTTTTAATAAAATATCTAATTAAAAGTGATTAAAATTAAGTTTGGAACAACAAGGAACACAAAAAAAAAGATTTTTAGGAAAACCATGAGGTCCTCTGTGCCCGATGCCTGCAAGGGGAGAAAGCTAGAATCCTAAAAAAAAGTTATCAATTCTAGAGCCTAAGAGGAAAACAAGACAAATGTATATCTCCAAATAATTTTATGTGCTTCAGAAGAGCCCAGGAAAGTTTTTTGCATACATGAAACCACGCCCGTTTGCACATAAGCAGACATGGTTGCACACACGACTGCATGAAAGCACACGTGCATGCGAAGTCATCCTGTTGAGCATTTGAAAAGCCGCACCACGCCGCACTTGAAATAGCTCTTACATTAGTGGTAGACGCAGGAATCGCCGTTTTATTTACGCTCTTACCAACGCGATGGAAAGCAAAACAAAGCAAAGCAGAGCAAAACAAAACGAACAAACGAAAACCCTCACGTCCCGCACTTGCATATAACGCTGTTACGTGCCCAAGCGGTATTGTACGTCATCCTAGCACTGCACCCTGGGGCGTAAGGTATATGGGAACGAGCACACGCCACGAATCGTCTCGAATCACTCACTACAGCTGTAAGGCGCCTTGAAGCGTGCACCCCCAACATTCTTCTTTGCGCATCTGTGAAAGGTAAACTCTTGAGCAAACTCTGAACCAGCTCTAAGGAAACTAATCTGATTAGATGTTACTTTGACTCATCTTTTTACTCTCAGTGCTGGATTGCTCAAACTCCAGCTAGGGTTAGGTTTAACATTCCCACACTATTTAGACACTTTGTTTACGCTCAGTGCTGGATTTTTGGAACTTCAGGACGAGTGGGAATTTTCTCCTATCTGTCAATTCTGTTTTGTTTTGGAGACTCTTGGCTGCCTATGTTGTACAGTACAGCGTGAATGAAACATTTTCCAAAACTGTGTCAGCTCAAAAGTTGTAAGAAAACCTCTCCAGCTGCTTTAACTCTCTTCATTTTTGTCATTTAATGTGACAATCGATGTATAACAGGAGCCTCACATATGCAAATGGTGAGGCTCCAGTTCGACACCACTTTACAGTATATGACAAAAGCATGGCAGACTGTGCCGGACCGGCAGATAATGTCCGCTTATTTTTACCATATTAAACATTGGAAATCCTCCCACTTGCATTTGTGACACTTGATTTTGGCTCCACCTAAGACACTCTTAAATCTTCAAACACTTTTCTCTTCTCCCGCAACACTCTTGTCTGTCGGCACTGTGTGGCAGCATTGCATGACAACCCATTTCACCACGGAAAGGAACCTAACAGCTTTGGTAAGAGAGGAGAAAAGGACCTGGCCCGTACGGGGATTGAACCCGCGACCTTGGCGTTATTAGTACCACGCTCTAACCAACTGAGCTAACCGGCCTCATGACAGTGCTTCTCTCTGTGCTGCAAAAAATCAAACTCAGGGAATTTCTTTTGTCCTCCTTTGAATAGAAAGCCGTGTAATTCAGTGTACGGGCTTTCTCGTGCAGTTTCATGGTTCTTGTAACCCAAATCCTACACTGGCCTGAAGTGCCCCCCCATTTCACAGCATTTTTCAGCTGATTTAAAATGTACCTAAAGGAGAAGCATTATTGAAGACCATCAATTACCAAGAGCTTTTGTCAAAGGTTTTGGTGGTCATTTTTAATGACCACAGAGCACTATGACCTCGGTTTTACATCTCATCCAAAAGACAGCGCCCTTTTACAACACAGCTTCTCGGTCACTATATTGGGAGATTGGGACCTGCACAGACCTCAGAGTGAGCGCCTCCCCGCTGGCCCCATTAACACCGCTTCCAGCTGGAAGCTTTGTTTTTCCCTGTAGCTCACCCTCATCCAGGTACTGACCTGGCTCACACCTGCTTAGCTTCAGTGGGTTTTCAGTTGCGAGTTGCAAAAGTTGGGATGCAAGTGATGGAGCCGTTTGCTGCAAAAGCCACTGCATTGGCCAGGAATCAAAACCAAGCCTCCTGCGTGGCAGGCGAGAGTTCTAACAATGAACCACCAATGCTCAGTGCCTGTACCTTCAAAAAAGACGCTTTTTTGGTGCTCTGTGCAAAAAGCGTCGACATCTGCTTCCAGCTGCAAAATGCCATCCGCAGACGCTGTGAATTTATTTATTTAGACACCGCTCAGAATCCCCTGTAAGATTCTCCTTCAATTCCGTTTTGCAGTGCTTTAGCTCTTTCAAAAGGCTTCGCTTTGCTAGTCACAATCCAAGGCTCGTGACAGCATCTGAAAACACTCGCCACTGCGTTGGCCAGGGATCGAACCTGGGTCAACTGCTTGGAAGGTAGCTATGCTCACCACTATACCACCAACACACACCCGCCGGAGCCCTCCAGGACACCACCAGAGAATGCTCACGATTTCAGAAGCTGTCTCCGGGACGTGCTGATTCCACACATCCTGAATAAATCATGTTATTGTTAGTTGCTGTAGCTAGACGTTCAAATGAGTTTCATGGCCAGATGGACTGTTTCCTCAAGTGGTATAGTATTGCAGTAAGACAGCACGATGCCTGCAAGACTATGTCACGCTAAACACCACAGATTGTGTTTGTCCGTTCGTGTCAGTCGTCCTGCAGCCACGGGAAGTGGGACACAAACATGCTGCAATGCTTTCAAGACGTTAGGATTTGTTTGTGCAACATCCGAGAAGAGTACTTGTGGCTTGAATGTGACTGAGCAAGGTGTTTAAAGACAGAGACTGAAAACTGTTAAAGGATGAGTCAAAGAAACGTCTAATCGGATTAGTTTCCTTAGAGCTGGTTCAGAGTTTGCTCAAGAGTTTACCTTTCACAGATGCGCAAAGAAGAATGTTGGGGGTGCAGGCTTCAAGGCGCCTTACAGCTGTAGAGAGTGATTCGAGACGATTCGTGGCGTGTGCTCGTTCCCATATACCGTACGCCCCGGGGTGCAGTGCTAGGATGATGTACAATACCGCTTGGGCACGTAACGGCGTTATACGCAAGGTTTTCGTTTGTTCGTTTTGTTTTGCTCTGCTTTGCTTTGTTTTGCTTTCCATCGCGTTGGTAAGAGCGTAAATAAAAAGGCGATTCCTGCGTCTACCACTAATGTAAGAGCTATTTCAAGTGCGACGTGGTGCGGCTTTTCAAATGCTTGTGGGCATTTCTCTGTTGTTGATTCTTTTTTTGTGTGTAACAAAGTGGCATTTTCATGTCCGGACGGGGAGACTTTATCATTCCGACATGAAGCCACCCTTAAGTCCTCTGAGGCGTGTCTGTCTGCAAGGCTTGTATTTTGGAAATGTTTTTTTGAAACGGAGAACGACTTTGAAATAGGCTTCCGCCGGCGCCTCGCGTTCCAGGTAAGATTGTAGCAAGAACGCAGCGGCAGTGGGGCTTGCTGTAGTCGTGACCGAGTGGTTAAGGCGATGGACTAGAAATCCATTGGGGTCTCCCCGCGCAGGTTCGAATCCTGCCGACTACGTTATCCGCCTCCAGTCGGTGTGTTTCGGCGCAAGCAAAGAAGCGCGCCTCTTTGCTGTTCCTGGTGGTTTTAAAACGCCCAATCGCTTGTACCCGCTGCCTTGGAAATAAGTTCTTCAGCGTCCGCGAATGGCATTTTGCAGCTGGAAGCAGATGTCGACGCGTTTTGCACAGAGCACCAAAAAAGCGTCTTTTTTGACAGCCTAGGCACTGAGCAATGGTGGTTCAGTGGTAGAATTCTCGCCTGCCACGCGGGAGGCTCGGGTTCGATTCCCGGCCAATGCAGTGGCTTTTGCAGCGAGCGGCTCCATCACTTGCATCCCCTTGCTAATAGAAATGTTAAGTTCTCTAAAGCTTTTTGAGGCAGCAAAAGATTTGAACACCCTATATTGTAATGAGCTGCTGAGCTGAGAATGGGTTATGTTCCTGCTGTCAGAGGGGGTGGAAAGTGCCCGCGGTTATTTAATTAGTATTACAATTCACACTGATTCCCTTGCAAAGGTATGGACATAAGAATATTCGTGCGTGGTCAAAAAATGGCATTAAGCACTTAAAATTAATATGGTTAATAAGAGTAAACTGGAACATGCTGTAACAAGATCGGCTAAACTGGGATCTATCGCTTACGCCTGAAATTGGAGCTGCTGTCGCAGTGAATAGCGACTAATAAGTCTGTCTTTCTGTGGGGGGAAGGGAATCTGATCTGATCTGCAAACCTCCAACAGAGCTGTTCAACTGGTTTTTGTCGGGCACATCAAGTGTCAGGTGTAAGCGATAAATATATTTAGCTGAAAAGCTGTACAACGCAAGACATTTCAGTACTCTAGGTTTCGTGAAAAAGCACATTGTGCTGCTGTAATACAGTTTAAAATAATTAAAAGTCTAAACAGTATCAGCTTATGTATGGGTTGTAATTTAAAAAAAGTCAAAAACCGCACTCAAAATGCAATTTAGCGCTTTCTGGCAAGAGGAGACACCCAAATTAATAATGTAACATGCTACTGTTTGTGCATGGATATAGTTATAATGCTATTTCCTTAGACACGTGATTCCATGTTTTATTTTGAATCCCCGGCGGAACCGGGCATCCATAAGAATCAAGTACTGTAACAGGTTTATTCTATGCTGAAAAAAAAGAAGAAAGAAAACACATTCCATAAGAATCAGCGCCTTTATATAGCGCCTTTAAAGGTGGCTTCTCAAAACGCTTTACAGGATAAAAACAACAATAACAACAACAACAACAACAATATTGTGTTTCATTGCACTTTGACAGATTGTCTTTAAATCAACTGTTGATTTAAAGTTTGACAGTAAATGTTTATATTGTAACGCATACAGCCTCCATTTCTTATTAAAAATGTAGCCTAAGAGGGGGGGTCTGCTCTCACAATCCTCCATATACTCAAGTGAAAAATTAATAATGCCAATGTAAACATCGTATTTACAATTTGTTGATAATAAAAATGTTAAGTTTTTTAAAGCTTTGTGATAGTTTACCCAGTTTACCCATTGTTATTAAAAATGACTTGGATTCGAACATGTTGTGATATTTAGAAATATAAAAGTCAATTAACTGTCAATTTCCATATTTATGTCTTTATTTAGCGGTTTCATTAGTGACAAAGGCTAAACTTTCTTGGAAAAATGTCTTTGCTGTCTTGCTGATACGTTAAGCTTTCTAAACTCAGCCACAAAGTCATGTGACTGATTTTTCGCCCTGTTTCGTTGGTTAAACGCAATGATCACAAGCACCACCATGGTAACTGGGACATGTAGTTTTTAATTCAGATTGAATTATAACTGTACGTACTGTAGCGGCGAGGCTTATTAATAAGACAGAATTAAGTGTTGCTGTGCTTTCCCAAATGAGGCCCCATCTCCCTCTTCATCTCTGTGGTGCAGTAACAGAGAAGCTATTCATGCAGACTGATTTAAAGATGTTTTCTTTTGATAAGGTACAGCTCCCAAATGGGGATGCACTTAGCTAAGCCTGGCTATCATGATCAATGGTCATCCATTGGCGCCTAAAGGTCTGCAAGATTCCAAGAGAGAGCCTCATCCAAGTGGTCTACAACCCCAAGGTCAACATCACCAGAGCACCGTCGCAAGCTGAACAGCAAAGCCTGGCATAGAGCCAGAGAGCGCGGATTAGACAGCAACAAGCCTGCAACTGCTTTGTGCCCGCAGGAGATCTGAATCCCCAGAGATTGGATGAGTATTCAACTTCACTGCATGACAGCTCGAGAATTCAATTGTTATCCCAACCAGTTGATATCAATTTAATTCCTAAGAGTTATGTACTTGTTTTGAGTATCTAGTGTAGAAGTTATAACCAAGTTCATTTACGAAACGGTCTAAATGAATGATATACTGAACGTATGTCCTCTTGATATATGTAACTCTTTGTAACTGACTGAATATATACCTTTTGTATTCTGATAACCCTCTCGATAAGATCTGTTAGGTTTACATGCATATTCTATGTATTAATAAATGTATCCTCGTGTATTAGTACCTGTGTGTGTGCGTTGTTTGAGTTATGTCGCATGGTTGGATTCTAAAGCCATCAAAAGAATCAACTTTGTGATTTACTGCTACAATGAATAATTGTCTCAGTAAATCCCAAATCCTACAGAACTAGTGCCTTCAGAGAGCACACTACAGATGTTACCTATTTATCGTTGAACAGGATGTATGTGATGTGGCGACTAGGTTCAATTTTGTATCCTCTTTAAAAGATTAAGGATTGGGGTGAGTGTGATTTACCACCCTTTCAGCTAAGAACCCGACGTGCGGACCGTTTAAGCTGCATAGACTCGGTCGTTTAACTCTTCTCCATTAGCAGGGTTAAGGTTAAAGAAAAAAACATTGCTGACCTCTTTTTTTTTTGCCAGCCGCGAGCGCTGATTAGCAAGGTTTGTATTTCATGTTTTGCAAGTTGCATCCATTTTAAGAAAAACAAGTCGTTCAAGACAGGAAATGAATGCTTGCATTTAATTAAGTCTAGCCGTAGGCGGTTGTCCATAATGACCAGTTCTGTTTGAGAAGACAGAACAAAAAAGGCACCGCTGGGATTCAGAGCCAGGGTCTCCTGTTTACTAGGCAGGCGCTTTAAGCAACTAAGCCACGGCGCCCCAGGAGCACTGTCCTTTTGCAGCCACTTGGACACACCACTCAGACACATCTGCATTCGGTGTGTGCTCCGCCTGCTCGCTGAGCAAGTTGCCACCTTTACATACAATAGCAACATCAACACCAAGAGAAAGGGTGACAAATGGCTTTTATCTGGAACTTTTCATGTCCAAGGAGCTCGATGTGCTTTCTGTGTACAACAGGGCCACTGATCTCCACACTGGCCATTGAACCACAGCAGTGGCTTGCTGGCTTGACATCTCCCAAGGAAAATGTTGAAATCGCATGTGGAACAGGAAAATGACCCTCGAGTACGAGGGAAAAAAAAGAAAAAGATCATCTGGAGCGCGCCAACCCATGTCCGGACAGCCCACTTCTGTCACCGAGGTGGCCGAGTGGTTAAGGCGATGGACTGCTAATCCATTGTGCTCTGCACGCATGGGTTCAAATCCCATCCTCGTCGCTCTCCATGTCTGACACGTGTGCCCGTTTGGCATTGGCCATCCTGTCGTTTGCTCTGGTTCTAGAGCTGTACATTTTCTAGCGGTGGCTGAACATGGTATAGTAGGCTAACGTCGGTATCGAGCAGTAACAGTAATGGTATTTACGTGCCGCTGCTGCCAAGTAGCTCTGGTTTGAGACCGCGTTTTCACTTACTTGCAACGCAAACAGAGAAAGCGATTTTTGACAGTCTCTCGAGAGACTGCGCTAGGTGTTTAGGGATAGACTTTGTCAGTTCCCCCTGGGATGGTGGCCTCTCAAATAGTTTGTGATTCCTCTAGACGTTTATACAGTAGAAGCCTGCTTCGTGGCTTAAATCCAAGCTAAGGAAACGAGTTAGAGGTCTGATGCAGAACTGCGAATTCAATGAAGAGGAACACTACAGTACATTGCACTGTATGTGTGAGGAAAGCTGCCCCCTACTGTTCCTTGTCGACCGAACAGAGGACTGTAAAGGATACCGCTAAGAAACTTTAGGATGCTGGTTGGAATCCAGCTCCAAAGTAGCCCCTTTGGGTGTTATGTCATCAAAAAGTAAGAACAGCGAATCTCCATTTGATCAAAAGCGCAACAGAACTGTTTTCCGTGGAGAAGGTTTCAGACCCGTAGACCTGTTTTATTTGTAGGGCAGGGCGCATTCCCAAACGCGAATCTCCTGTTTTAGAAATGCTTTGGGCGGCGTGAAGTGAAAATAAGAAGTGGGCTCCAGATGCACATGGAAGCAATCAAGTGTTTCATCCGAGCTGTTTCAAAGACTGCTCAACAGCTTTCCTTTTACAGAGGCCCAACGATTAATGATGGGGGTGCACCCTTCAATGTGCCTTACGACTCTAGGGAGTGATTGAGACGATTCGTAGCGTGTGTTCATTTCCCTCTATTCCCCATGTTGCAGTGGTAAGACGGTGTGCATTCTGACAGCAATCTCTTTCAAAAAATGATTTTACCTTATCGCGGCTTTGCCCTTCTTGCCTCTTTGGACAATATCTCCATCTTGTGGTCGTTGTTGGTAATGTCTTCTTATGCCCTTTTTTATTTAAATTCTCTATTAGTTGATTATAGAATCTCTACAATGGAGTTGAAAACATCAGTTTTATAGCAGACAATATGACATTATTTATAGTCCAATTAGAAACTTATTACCCTGTTTTTAACATAATAACAAATTAAAATTGATTAAAACTAAGTTTGGAACACCAGGGAACATAACGAATGATTTTTAGGAAAACCATGAGGTTCTCTGTGTCCGATGCCTGCAAGGGGAGAAAGCTAGAATCCTTTGATTTTTTCAAAATTTGAAAATAAACATCATATAACAACTGCTTTCATTCCTAGGAATGAAAAATAACAATTTTTGAAGACATAGTAGTTTCTAAAACACTACAATAAAGTTAAAAACATCAGTTTTATATTACATTATTTTTAGTGAAATTAGTCATTTTTTGCACTATTTTTAATAAAATATCTAATTAAAAGTGATTAAAATTAAGTTTGGAACAACAAGGAACACAAAAAAAAAGATTTTTAGGAAAACCATGAGGTCCTCTGTGCCCGATGCCTGCAAGGGGAGAAAGCTAGAATCCTAAAAAAAAGTTATCAATTCTAGAGCCTAAGAGGAAAACAAGACAAATGTATATCTCCAAATAATTTTATGTGCTTCAGAAGAGCCCAGGAAAGTTTTTTGCATACATGAAACCACGCCCGTTTGCACATAAGCAGACATGGTTGCACACACGACTGCATGAAAGCACACGTGCATGCGAAGTCATCCTGTTGAGCATTTGAAAAGCCGCACCACGTCGCACTTGAAATAGCTCTTACATTAGTGGTAGACGCAGGAATCGCCGTTTTATTTACGCTCTTACCAACGCGATGGAAAGCAAAACAAAGCAAAGCAGAGCAAAACAAAACGAACAAACGAAAACCCTCACGTCCCGCACTTGCATATAACGCTGTTACGTGCCCAAGCGGTATTGTACGTCATCCTAGCACTGCACCCTGGGGCGTAAGGTATATGGGAACGAGCACACGCCACGAATCGTCTCGAATCACTCCCTACAGCTGTAAGGCGCCTTGAAGCGTGCACCCCCAACATTCTTCTTTGCGCATCTGTGAAAGGTAAACTCTTGAGCAAACTCTGAACCAGCTCTAAGGAAACTAATCTGATTAGATGTTACTTTGACTCATCTTTTTACTCTCAGTGCTGGATTGCTCAAACTCCAGCTAGGGTTAGGTTTAACATTCCCACACTATTTAGACACTTTGTTTACGCTCAGTGCTGGATTTTTGGAACTTCAGGACGAGTGGGAATTTTCTCCTATCTGTCAATTCTGTTTTGTTTTGGAGACTCTTGGCTGCCTATGTTGTACAGTGCAGCGTGAATGAAACATTTTCCAAAACTGTGTCAGCTCAAAAGTTGTAAGAAAACCTCTCCAGCTGCTTTAACTCTCTTCATTTTTGTCATTTAATGTGACAATCGATGTATAACAGGAGCCTCACATATGCAAATGGTGAGGCTCCAGTTCGACACCACTTTACAGTATATGACAAAAGCATGGCAGACTGTGCCGGACCGGCAGATAACGTCCGCTTATTTTTACCATATTAAACATTGGAAATCCTCCCACTTGCATTTGTGACACTTGATTTTGGCTCCACCTAAGACACTCTTAAATCTTCAAACACTTTTCTCTTCTCCCGCAACACTCTTGTCTGTCGGCACTGTGTGGCAGCATTGCATGACAACCCATTTCACCACGGAAAGGAACCTAACAGCTTTGGTAAGAGAGGAGAAAAGGACCTGGCCCGTACGGGGATCGAACCCGCGACCTTGGCATTATTAGTACCACGCTCAAACCAACTGAGCTAACCGGCCTCGCAACAGTGCTCCTCTCTGTGCTGCAAAAAATCAAACTCAGGGAATTTCTTTTGTCCTCCTTTGAATAGAAAGCCGTGTAATTCAGTGTACGGGCTTTCTCGTGCAGTTTCATGGTTCTTGTAACCCAAATCCTACACTGGCCTGAAGTGCCCCCCCATTTCACAGCATTTTTCAGCTGATTTAAAATGTACCTAAAGGAGAAGCATTATTGAAGACCATCAATTACCAAGAGCTTTTGTCAAAGGTTTTGGTGGTCATTTTTAATGACCACAGAGCACTATGACCTCGGTTTTACATCTCATCCAAAAGACAGCGCCCTTTTACAACACAGCTTCTCGGTCACTATATTGGGAGATTGGGACCTGCACAGACCTCAGAGTGAGCGCCTCCCCGCTGGCCCCATTAACACCGCTTCCAGCTGGAAGCTTTGTTTTTCCCTGTAGCTCACCCTCATCCAGGTACTGACCTGGCTCACACCTGCTTAGCTTCAGTGGGTTTTCAGTTGCGAGTTGCAAAAGTTGGGATGCAAGTGATGGAGCCGTTCGCTGCAAAAGCCACTGCATTGGCCAGGAATCAAAACCAAGCCTCCTGCGTGGCAGGCGAGAGTTCTAACAATGAACCACCAATGCTCAGTGCCTGTACCTTCAAAAAAGACGCTTTTTTGGTGCTCTGTGCAAAAAGCGTCGACATCTGCTTCCAGCTGCAAAATGCCATCCGCAGACGCTGTGAATTTATTTATTTAGACACCGCTCAGAATCCCCTGTAAGATTCTCCTTCAATTCCGTTTTGCAGTGCTTTAGCTCTTTCAAAAGGCTTCGCTTTGCTAGTCACAATCCAAGGCTCGTGACAGCATCTGAAAACACTCGCCACTGCGTTGGCCAGGGATCGAACCTGGGTCAACTGCTTGGAAGGTAGCTATGCTCACCACTATACCACCAACACACACCCGCCGGAGCCCTCCAGGACACCACCAGAGAATGCTCACGATTTCAGAAGCTGTCTCCGGGACGTGCTGATTCCACACATCCTGAATAAATCATGTTATTGTTAGTTGCTGTAGCTAGACGTTCAAATGAGTTTCATGGCCAGATGGACTGTTTCCTCAAGTGGTATAGTATTGCAGTAAGACAGCACGATGCCTGCAAGACTATGTCACGCTAAACACCACAGATTGTGTTTGTCCGTTCGTGTCAGTCGTCCTGCAGCCACGGGAAGTGGGACACAAACATGCTGCAATGCTTTCAAGACGTTAGGATTTGTTTGTGCAACATCCGAGAAGAGTACTTGTGGCTTGAATGTGACTGAGCAAGGTGTTTAAAGACAGAGACTGAAAACTGTTAAAGGATGAGTCAAAGAAACGTCTAATCGGATTAGTTTCCTTAGAGCTGGTTCAGAGTTTGCTCAAGAGTTTACCTTTCACAGATGCGCAAAGAAGAATGTTGGGGGTGCACGCTTCAAGGCGCCTTACAGCTGTAGGGAGTGATTCGAGACGATTCGTGGCGTGTGCTCGTTCCCATATACCGTACGCCCCGGGGTGCAGTGCTAGGATGATGTACAATACCGCTTGGGCACGTAACGGCGTTATACGCAAGGTTTTCGTTTGTTCGTTTTGTTTTGCTCTGCTTTGCTTTGTTTTGCTTTCCATCGCGTTGGTAAGAGCGTAAATAAAAAGGCGATTCCTGCGTCTACCACTAATGTAAGAGCTATTTCAAGTGCGACGTGGTGCGGCTTTTCAAATGCTTGTGGGCATTTCTCTGTTGTTGATTCTTTTTTTGTTTGTAACAAAGTGGCATTTTCATGTCCGGACGGGGAGACTTTATCATTCCGACATGAAGCCACCCTTAAGTCCTCTGAGGTGTGTCTGTCTGCAAGGCTTGTATTTTGGAAATGTTTTTTTGAAACGGAGAACGACTTTGAAATAGGCTTCCGCCGGCGCCTCGCGTTCCAGGTAAGATTGTAGCAAGAACGCAGCGGCAGTGGGGCTTGCTGTAGTCGTGGCCGAGTGGTTAAGGCGATGGACTAGAAATCCATTGGGGTCTCCCCGCGCAGGTTCGAATCCTGCCGACTACGTTATCCGCCTCCAGTCGGTGTGTTTCGGCGCAAGCAAAGAAGCGCGCCTCTTTGCTGTTCCTGGTGGTTTTAAAACGCCCAATCGCTTGTACCCGCTGCCTTGGAAATAAGTTCTTCAGCGTCCGCGAATGGCATTTTGCAGCTGGAAGCAGATGTCGACGCGTTTTGCACAGAGCACCAAAAAAGCGTCTTTTTTGACAGCCCAGGCACTGAGCATTAGTGGTTCAGTGGTAGAATTCTCGCCTGCCACGCGGGAGGCTCGGGTTCGATTCCCGGCCAATGCAGTGGCTTTTACAGCGAGCGGCTCCATCACTTGCATCCCCTTGCAACTCGCAACTCAAAAAACCCACTGAAGCTAAGCAGGTGTGAGCCAGGTCAGTACCCGGATGAGGGTGAGCTACAGGGAAAAACAAAGCTTCCAGCTGGAAGCGGTGTTAATGGTGCCGGCGGTGGGGCGCTCGCCCTGAGGTCTGTGCGGGTCCCAATGCCCCAGTATAGTGACGGAGATGCTGTGTTGTAAAAGGGCGCTGTCTTTTGGATGAGATGTAAAACCGAGGTCACAGCGCTCTGTGGTCATTCAAAATGACCACCAAAACCTTTGACAAAAGCTCTTGGTAATTGATGGTCTTCAATAATGCTTCTCCTTTAGGTACATTTTAAATCAGCTGAAAAATGCTGTGAAATGGGGGGGCACTTCAGGCCAGTGTAGGATTTGGGTTACAAGAACCATGAAACTGCACGAGAAAGCCCGTACACTGAATTACACGGCTTTCTATTCAAAGGAGGACAAAAGAAATTCCCTGAGTTCGATTTTTTGCAGCACAGAGAGGAGCACTGTTGTGAGGCCGGTTAGCTCAGTTGGTTTGAGTGTGGTGCTAATAACGCCAAGGTCACGGGTTCGAGCCCCGTACTGGCCAGTTCCTTTTCTCCTCTCTTACCAAAGCTGTTAGGTTCCTTTCCGTGGTGAGAGGGGTTGTCATGCAACGCTGCCACATAGTGCCGACAGACAAGAGTGTTGCGGGAGAAAAGTGTTTGAAGATTTAAGAGTGTCTTAGGTGGAGCCAAAATCAAGTGTCACAAATACAAGTGGGAGGATTTCCAATGTTTAATATGGTAAAAATAAGCGGAAGTTATCTGCCGGTCCGGCACAGTCTGCCATGCTTTTGTCATATACTGTAAAGTGGTGTCGAACTGGGTGTCGAACTGGAGCCTCACCATTTGCATATGTGAGGCTCCAGTTATACATCGAGTGTCACATTAAATGACAAAAATGAAGAGAGTTAAAGCAGCTGGAGAGGTTTTCTTACAACTTTTGAGCTGACACAGTTTTGGAAAATGTTTCCTTCACGCTGCACTGTACAACATAGGCAGCCAAGAGTCTCCAAAACAAAACAGAATTGACAGATAGGAGAAAATTCCCACTCATCCTGAAGTTCCCAAAATCCAGCACTGAGCGTAAACAAAGTGTCTAAGTAGCGTGGGAATGCTAACCCTAACCCTAGCTGGAGTTTGAGCAATCCAGCACTGAGCGTAAAAAGATGAGTCAAAGTAACGTCTAATCGGATTAGTTTCCTTAGAGCTGGTTCAGAGTCTGCTCAAGAGTTTACCTTTCACACATGCGCAAAGAAGAATGTTGGGGGTGCACGCTTCAAGGCGCCTTACAGCTGTAGGGAGTGATTCGAGACGATTCGTGGCGTGTGCTCGTTCCCATATACCGTACGCCCCGGGGTGCAGTGCTAGGATGATGTACAATGTACAATACGGACCGGCAGATAACTTCTGCTTATTTTTACCATATTAAACATTGGAAATCCTCCCACTTGCATTTGTGACACTTGATTTTGGCTCCACCTAAGACACTCTTAAATCATCAAACACTTTTCTCTTCTCCCGCAACACTCTTGTCTGTCGGCACTATGTGGCAGCGTTGCATGACAACCCATCTCACCACGGAAAGGAACCTAACAGCTTTGGTAAGAGGGGAGAAAAGGACCTGGCCCGTACGGGGCTCGAACCCACGACCTTGGCGTTATTAGCACCACACTCTAACCAACTGAGCTAACCAGCCACACGACAATGGTCCTCTCTATGCTGACACTGCTCATGATGTTTCCCGAGCCGAAACACAGTGCGTTTTTCCAAGCCATTTGACAAAGCCCGCCCACTGAAAACTGCAGCAGATCGTGTAAAGACGTTCAACTTTGTAATTACTGCACGCACAGGAAGCAGAATAAATTCCTCTTTTCAAACTGTCAAAGGTTTGCTTTGCGAACGCTGCAGGACATCGCACAATCTCTTTTGAACGGGGACAAACGATTTCTTATGGGGCGCAGTAAGTACAGAAGATTAAAAAGCTCCACTCATGCCGACGATGCAGCATGAAGAAGCGCAACCTAACGTTTGACAGACAAAGGCCGGGCGCCGCTACGAGCAATATGAAATCAAACTGACAGCACACAGCGTTTCGCGCTTACTCAAAAGTGATCTCGACAGACGCTGTTCTCTGCATAACGCTGAAAGAGCTAAAGAGCGTTTCTGTTGAGACGTAACAAGCTCGTTTCTTTTTACCATGATGTCACATTCCAATGCTCATCGAACCCGGGCTGTTTCCTCCAGCGGTATAGTATTGCAGTTAGACAGCACGATGCCTGCAAGACTATGTCACGCTCTGACGAGACTGTCAAAAATTGCTTTCGCCGATTGTATTGGAAACCGGCGGAAGCGGGGTATTGGGAAAAGTTTTCAACTAGCAATAATCGCGCCTCGGCTAAACCTCACAGGCTACGATACCGCCACTGCGCAAAGCTGATGGTTGCCAGGCAACCGCGGGGATCCTATGGAAATCGTTATCGATCGTCTCATGGCATGTCGTTGCTGTAACGCTTCATATTTGTCCTCTTCTTCATCTAGCTTGAGGTTTTGAAGAATTTCATGACAGACAAGGGCTCCGTCGGGAACAAAGGGCGTTGTGAGAAAACCGTTGCTTATTTTCAGCAGCAGAAATACAACCCTTTAAATACAAGATGACAGAACAATGACGAAGGGCATGCCGGGAGGAACTCATGCACTACAGAGGAAAGGGGGCGGGCACGTACAGTTCACATTCAAGCCACAAGTACTCTTCTCGGATGTTGCACAAACAAATCCTAACGTCTTGAAAGCATTGCAGCATGTTTGTGTCCCACTTCCCGTGGCTGCAGGACGACTGACACGAACGGACAAACACAATCTGTGGCGTTTAGCGTGACATAGTCTTGCAGGCATCGTGCTGTCTCACTGCAATACTATACCGCTGGAGGAAACAGTCCATCTGGCCATGAAACTCATTTAAACGTCTAGCTACAGCAACTAACTATATCATGATTTATTCAGGATGTGTGGAATCAGCACGTCCCGGAGACAGCTTCCGAAATCGTGAGCATTCTCTGGTGGTAGGGGCGTTCAAGATGGCGCTCAGGTGGGAGGTAAAGTTTAGTGGTTGAGGAGTTTTTTTGAGTTTTTCATGACCTGAATGTTAATTTTTGCTTTTTTTGACTACAGAAAAATAAAGACTTAACACTA
Organism: Lepisosteus oculatus; assembly: GCF_040954835.1. NCBI lineage: Eukaryota > Metazoa > Chordata > Actinopteri > Semionotiformes > Lepisosteidae > Lepisosteus > Lepisosteus oculatus. The sequence continues at coordinate 2,596,092 of NW_027167934.1, read as the reverse complement.
CTTGTTTAAACTTCAGTTATAATTGAAAGAAAAAAAAACGATTTTTTTTAGGTTTAAGAATTTCGATATGAGTAACACTGGGAAAAGAAAAGAGTGTGCTGGGTCCTCGAAGGAGAAATCTAAGATACCTCAATCGTATATGTATAGCACTACAAGAAAATCGATGGAACTACAGGGAAAAGTGAAGCAGCTGGAGGGGACGTGGAAAGAGTGCTGGAGATGCGCTCGTACGGTAGAGCCGGAGTCCCTGCCCAGCACCCCTGTGAAAACCCCGGCGGCCAAGAGAGGAAGGGGTGACCTGACGCTGGAGGAGCTCCAAACCAACATCTTTAACATGATGGGTGAGCTGAAGGAAATGATTCGATTTAATACAGTCGCAATCGAAAGTCTTAAAAAGTCCATGGACTGTGTGTTTAAAGAGGTTGAAGACTTAAAGAGTGAAGTAAAAGTTCTTAAACAAGTAAATACCGAACAAGAAAAGCATATTAAAGAACTTGAATTGAAAGTGAACGATGTAGATAGATACTGTCGACGATGGAATTTAAAATTATTTGGAGTTAAAGAGGAACGTGATAAGGACCTTGTTGCAACAGTGAAGGGTATCTGTAAAAGGACCCTGCCGGACCAGGAGGACGTAATATCGGCCATTGACTTTGTTCACAGGCTCGGGAGAGCGAACATGTCTGGGCAAGTGCGCCCCAGATCGATTATAATACAGTTCACCAAGAGGACGGCGAGGGACATGCTGTGGCGAGCGGCGAGGGGGAATGAGTATTTGAATGGGAACAAACTGAGGTTTGCAGAGGAACTGTCTGCCGCGGGCAGGAGCACCAGGAACCAGCTGTGGCCCCAGGTTGAAGCTGCCAGAAGAGAGGGGAGGAGAGCCTACTTTGTGGGAGCGAGGGCCTTTGTGGACGGGAAGGAGATTTGCTCTCAGTGACTGCTCAGTTAATGATTATGTTTGGTTTTATTTGTTATACCAGTATATACTAGTGTTTCTTTAGTGTTAGTTTGGAATGCTGTAGTTAAGTGTTAAGGACTGTTATAGTTCTGGTTCTTTGAAAAACTCAATAGTTTAGACAGTCTTAGAGTTAGTTATTTGCTTTTGTGTATGTCTTTTTCATGAATGCCAGAGGTACTCGAAATGTTGTTAAAAGAAAAACGTTTTTTTTGTTTTGTAAAAAACTGTGCTGAGTTTTATTTTTTTACAGGAAACGCATGCATGTTGAAACTAAAGTTTATAATTGAGAAATATTAAAGCAAGGAAAATATGATACGTGTAAAATATACAATTTGATCACATAATTACTTAATTACCTCTGGTAGTTAAATGTTTTTTTTTTCTGCTGCGTTTTTTTTCTCTTGTACATGACTCTGATCCTCTTGTTGTATTTGTATTTGTAAATTCTACATGTTTAATAAAAATAAAAAAAAAGCATTATAATCAAGTGCAGGAGCTGAGGGCTTTTGTTTTGTTTCGTTTTCCATGGCGTTCGTAAGCACGCAAATCAAAGGCAATTCTTGCGTCTAACACGAATGTAAATGCTTTTGAAAGTGCAGTGCAGGGAATGCGCCCTGCCCTACAAATAAAACAGGTCTACGGATCTGAAACCTGCTCCACGGAAAACAGTTCTGTTGCGCTTTTGATCAAAGGGAGATTCTCTGTTCTTACTTTTTGATGACATAACACCCAAAGGGGCTTCTTTGGAGCTGGATTCCAACCAACATCCTAAAGTTTCTTGGCGGTATCCTTTACAGTCCTCTGTTCGGTCGACAAGGAACAGAAGGGGGCAGCTTTCCTCAACATACAGCGCAATGTACTGTAGTGTTCCCCTTCATTGAATTCGCAGTTCTGCATCAGACCTCTAACTCGTTTCCTTAGCTTGGATTTAAGCCACGAAGCAGGCTTCTACTGTATAAACGTCTAGAGGAATCACAAACTATTTGAGAGGCCATCATCCCAGGGGGAACTGACAAAGTCTATCCCTAAACACCTAGCGCAGTCTCTCGAGAGACTGTCAAAAATCGCTTTCTCCGTTTGTGCTGCAAGTAAGTGAAAATGCGGTCTCAACCCAGAGCCACTTGGCAGCAGCGGCACGTAAATACTGTTACTGCCACTGCTCGATACCGACGTTAGCTTACTATACCATGTTCAGCCACCGCTAGAAAATGTAAGGCTCTAGTACTGGAGCAAACAAAGGGAGGGCCAACGTCGAACGGGCACACGTAGAGAGCAACGAAGATGGGACTCAAACCCATGCGTGCAGAGCACAATGGATTAGCAGTCCATCGCCTTAACCACTCAGCCACCTCGTCGACAAAACTGAGCTGTCCAGACATGGGTTGGCGCGCTCCAGATGATCTTTTTCTTTTTTTTCCCTCGTACTCGAGGGTCCTTTTCCTGTTCCACATGCGATTTCAACATTTTCCTTGGGAGATGTCAAGCCAGCAAGCCACTGCTGTGGTTCAGTGGCCAGTGTGGAGTTCAGTGGCCCTGTTGTACACAGAAAGCACATTGAGCTCCTTGGACATGAAAAGTTCCAGATAAAAGCCATTTGTCATCCTTTCTCTTGGTGTCGATGTTGCTATTGTATGTAAAGGTGGCAACTTGCTCAGCGAGCAGGCGGAGCACACACCGAATGCAGATGTGTCTGAGTGGTGTGTCCAAGTGGCTGCAAAAGGACAAGACTCCCGGGGCACCGTGGCTTAGTTGGTTAAAGCGCTTGTCTCTTAAACAGGAGATCCTGGGTCCGAATCCCAGTGGTGCCTTCTTTGTTCTGTCTTCTCGAACAGAACTGGTCCTTACAGACAACCGCCTATGGCTAGACTTAATTAGATGCAAGTATTCATTTCCTGTCTTTAACGCGACTTGTTTTTCTTAAAATGGATGGAACTTGCAAAACATGAAATACAAACATTGCTAATCAGCGCTAGCGGCTGGCAAAAAAAAAGAAGTCAGCAATGTTTTTTTTCTTTAACCTTAACCCTGCTAATGGAGAAGAGTTAAACGACCGAGTCTATGCAGCTTAAACGGTGCTCACGTCGGGTTCTTAGCTGAAACGGTGGTAAATCACGCTCACCGCAGTCCTTAATCTTTTAAAAGGATACAAAATTGAACCTAGTCGCCACATCACATACATCCTGTTCAACGATAAAAAGGTGACATCTATCCTCGATCCAGAGTAAATCTCACGTTGAGGGCATATTTTTTTCCACTTTACCATGAGTCAGGCTCAGCTGCACAGAGGCGAGAGCAGAGCAATGAGGTCACGGGGACAGGGGAGTCACACGCTGGCGGTTTAAACACGCGGAAGAAAACTGAGGGATCCACAGTATGTGGACCCTCCGTGCGCCATCAGTCCGCACTCCGGACTCTGAATCCTGCCATCCAAGTTAAGATCTCGGCGGAACCTGAGGCGCAGTTCCTTCTTAAAACGTAATCTGGTGAGCATTTCTAGAATCGTACTTGTATAGATGCAGCCCTTAATGTGTTGCTAGGTTAAAATTGATGACTTCTTGAACTTCAGTAGGCAACTGCCCTCTTGATTTCGGATTTAATTTCTTTATTACAGGGGCGCTTTTATGAAGACAGAGTCATGTTCAGGTACTTTGCTTGATGGAGGAAGCATATTTCGGACTCTGTGATCTGCTCACCTGGAAAGGTCTGCTGTACTACTACAAGAGAGAAGTAGAGTCTGGAAGAATGGACAATTTTATGATGCTTTGGAAGATAATGTTTTTTTTTCTTTGAAATCGAAATGAATCAGAATATCAGTGCAAAAGACAAACTCTTGGTTTGGTTTAAAGAGATATGGTTTTAAAACAGACAAAATGTAGAAAACAGGTGTTTCTCACTTTTGGAAAAGAATGGACCGGGGGTAATATTTTACTAGTTGCAGTGCTGATCTCACTGGGTTACAGTCCTGCAGTGTCACACCAGGGCCAGTGGCGCAATGGATAACGCGTCTGACTACGGCTCAGGAGATTGCAGGTTCGACTCCTGCCTGGCTCGGGTCGTTTTTAAACGCATCGGGCTACTCCCTAAGTAGTCTGTGCTACTTACTGCATTGTAATCGAACCCAGTAAGAGATTTCCTTCATGTAAATGAACTGCACCTGACAGCTTTAGAAAAACACCTGGGCTCAGTACGGTGCTGAGAGCTCAGCGTTGCTGTTCTAATTAGCACGCACTGCATCGACTATGAGCCCGAACTTTTCAATTATTCCGATCAGTAAGTCAACACGTAGTCCACATGAACGGTAGAAATATTATCTTGTCTGTCTCTTGTTTGTATAGAACTGAATGTCCCTGACAATGTACTGTTAGTTTTAATTGAAGAACGGCATTTGTGTTCAAATATACCAGACAAGTTTATGTAACTGCTCATGCGACACTCAGTTGTAATTAGTCAAGAAATAAAGTCGAACAACAGCTGCGAGTTTGATTGTGAACGTATGAGATTGCAGCGCTTTTTACTTCCATTGACAAATGATAGATATTCGAAGAGAGATCCTTCAGACCAGCAAGCAAACCCACGGCTATTTCGGTTTTCTATCTAGGCAACGTTGGTGTCTGCAATAGCATACATGAAAGCGTGATGCAGGGTGAGCGCCCCCCCACCGGCACCATTAACACCGCTTCCAGCTGGAAACTTTGTTTTTCCCTGTAGCTCACCCTCATCCGGGTACTGACCTGGCTAACAAATGCTTTGCTTCAGTGGGTTTTCAGTTGCGAGTTGCAAGGGGATGCAAGTGATGGAGCCGCTCGCTGCAAAAGCTACTGCTTTGGCTGGGAATCGAACCAGAGCCTCCCACATGGCAAGCGAGAATTCTACCACTGAACCACCAATGCTCAGTACCCAGGCCTTCAAAAAAGACGCTTTTTTGGTGCTCTGTTAAAAAAGCGTCGACATTACCTCTTTCAAAAGGCTTCACTTTCCTAGTCACATTACAAGGCTCATTGAACCCGGGCTGTTTCCTCCAGCGGTATAGTATTGCAGTTAGACAGCACGATGCCTGCAAGACTATGTCACGCTCTGACGAGACTGTCAAAAATTGCTTTCGCCGATTGTATTGCAAACCGGCGGAAGCGGGGTATTGGGAAAAGTTTTCAACTAGCAATAATCGCGCCTCGGCTAAACCTCACAGGCTACGATACTGCCAATGCGCAAAGCTGACGGTTGCCAGGCAACCGCGGGGATCCTATGGAAATCGTCATCAATCGTCTCATGGCATGTCGTTGCTGTAACGCTTCATATTTGTCGTCTTCTTCTAGCTTGAGGTTTTGAAGAATGTCATGACAGACAAGGGCTCCGTCGGGAACAAAGGGCGTTGTGAGAAAACCGTTGCTTATTTTCAGCAGCAGAAATACAACCCTTTAAATACAAGATGACAGAATAATGACGAAGGGCATGCCGGGAGGAACTCATGCACTACAGAGGAAAGGGGGTGGGCACGTACAGTTCACATTCAAGCCACAAGTACTCTTCTCGGATGTTGCACAAACAAATCCTAACGTCCTGAAAGCATTGCAGCATGTTTGTGTCCCACTTCCCGTGGCTGCAGGACGACTGACACGAAGGGACAAACACAATCTGTGGCGTTTAGCGTGACATAGTCTTGCAGGCATCGTGCTGTCTCACTGCAATACTATACCGCTGGAGGAAACAGCCCGGGTTCGATGAGCATTGGAATGTGACTAGGAAAGTGAAGCCTTTTGAAAGAGGTAAAGCACTGCACAACGGAACTGAGGGAGAATCTTACAGGGGATTCTGAGCGGTGTCTGCATACACGCAGTCCGATACGGGTGCTGAAAGCTTGAGCTACTCTCAATGTCATGCTGCCTTTCCTCGGAGTAAATCTGTTACATTGAAAGAATGCTTCTGGCAGGTTCAAAAAGGGACCTTTGTTAATTGGAGAAATCAATGATTTCGAATGAATTCTGTATGCGTTAAAAGACAGCTATACACAGAAAACATGCAGGACACTGCTCATGATGTTTCCCGAGCCGAAACACAGTGCGTTTTTCCAAGCCATCTGACAAAGCCCGCCCACTGAAAACTGCAGCAGATCGTGTAAAGACGTTCAACTTTGTAACTACTGCACGCACAGGAAGCAGAATAAATTCCTCTTTTCAAACTGTCAAAGGTTTGCTTTGCGAACGCTGCAGGACATCGCACAATCTCTTTTGAACGGGGACAAACAATTTCTTATGGGGCGCAGTAAGTACAGACGTTTAAAAAGCTCCACTCATGCCGACGATGCAGCATGAAGAAGCGCAACCTAACGTTTGACAGACAAAGGCCGGGCGCCGCTATGAGCAATATGAAATCAAACTGACAGCACACGGCGTTTCGCATTGACTCAAAAGTGATCTCGACAGACGCTGTTCTCTGCATAACGCTGAAAGAGCTAAAGAGCGTTTCTGTTGAGACGTAACAAGCTTGTTTCTTTCTACCATGATGTTACCATGACAAAATCTGTCTTTAAACACCTTGCTCAGTCTCTGACGAGACTGTCAAAAATTGCTTTCGCCGATTGTATTGCAAACCGGCGGAAGCGGGGTATTGGGAAAAGTTTTCAACTAGCAATAATCGCGCCTCGGCTAAACCTCACAGGCTACGATACTGCCACTGCGCAAAGCTGACGGTTGCCAGGCAACCGCGGGGATCCTATGGAAATCGTTGTCAATCGTCTCATGGCATGTCGTTGCTGTAACGCTTCATATTTGCGGCCGGACACTTCCCGCCTCCCAAAGAAAAGAGCGCCAATCAGACAGGCGGAGACCGAGGACTCGCAGAGCAGACGGCCACAGTCGCCGTAATAAGAGCGATTGTGAGCGGTTTTGTTTTCTCTCTTTGACCAGCCCAGCTGCGCCCCACCCGAAGGCAGGGAAGCACAAAAATTGTATGGAACTCATTCATGCTCCTCTCCATGGAAATCTTTAGTAAAAGGCAAAAGATTTGTACGAGATGAAGAGAAACCAGAGTGCGTGGCTGGACAGCTGCAGGAGCCCAGGCCGCCTTCAAGGCCTCTGCCCTGCCGGTCGTGGTTGGTAATGCACCTGGCCTTACAAACGAGCCAGTGGGGCCCGTTCAGCTCCGGGCTCATCGCCTGCGGCTCTCGGCTTACCTGGCAGGGGAGATACCTTGATCAGCCTGTAGTTGGAGTAGTTGGATTGTTTTCTTGTTTTGTGGAAGCAGTGTTTGTTTTGCAGTTTGAGATGGCAACCTTTGGATCCCGCAAGAATGCTGTACGTTTTGAGCTTTTGGGTGACCTCTTCATAGATAGATAGATAGATAGATAGATAGATAGATAGATAGATAGATAGATAGATAGATACTTTATTGATCCCGTGAGGGAAATTGCAGTGCAACAGCAGCTTAACACACACAACACAGCCACAGTGTAACGAATTATATACTAATAGTACAATACATACAATACAATACAAGAGTTACTCACAGTCCGGACACACAAGAGGAAACTAGAACAGAACAGTACACAGAAAATCGTATCACACGTATGAATATAAATATAGATGTAACCATAGATATAAATATAAATATAAATGTATTGCACAGGTCCCTGGCATATATTGCACAAAAGTGGTTGTAAACGGGAAAAAGAAAAAGAAAAAGAAAGAGAACAGATGTAGCAGTATATGTGTATATGCGTTTAGTCCAGAAACAGGTCACTGTCGCTGTTGCCTCTGCCAAGACGCAAGGTGGATGCGTTGTACAGTCTTATGGCAGACGGCAAGAATGACCTCCTGTAGCGCTCCCTGTCGCACCGTGGGTGAATCAGTCTATTGCTGAACATGCTCTTCATTCCTGCAAGCCTGTCATAGAGGGGATGGGAGAAGTTGTCCATGATGGCCTCCAGTTTGGACATCATTCTCCTCTCAGCCACTACCTCCAAGGGGTCCAGGTCAGACCCAATGACAGAGCTCGCTCTCCTGATGAGCTTGTTCAGCCTTTTGGAATCTACTGCTCTAATCCCAGAGCCCCAGCACACCACTGCGTAGAAAATGGCACTCGCTACCACCGACTGATAAAACATGTGTAGCATCTTACTACACACATTGAAGGACCTGAGCCTCCTCAAGAAGTAAAGTCGGCTCTGTCCGTTCTTATAGATGGCCTCGATGTTCTTAGACCATTCCAGTCTATCGTCGATGTGCACTCCCAGGTACTTGTACGAGTCCACCATCTCCACGCCACTCCCATGGATGTAGACAGGAGTAGGTTTGACCTTTTTCCTCCTGAAATCTACCACCAGTTCCTTTGTCTTTGTAACATTCAGTTCCAAGTGGTTCACCCCACACCACTCCACAAAGCTGCTGACCAGTCCTCTGTACTCCTCCTCCTGCTCACCCTTGATACACCCCACAATCGCAGAGTCATCTGAGAACTTTTGCAGGTGGCATGACTTTGAGTTGTACTTAAAGTCCGAAGTATAGAGGGTGAAGAGGAATGGAGAAAGAACTGTCCCTTGAGGTGCCCCTGTGTTACTCACTACCAGTTCAGACACGCAGTTCTGAAGTCTCACAGACTGTGGTCTGCCCGTCAGGTAGTCAGTGATCCACGAGGTCATGGAGGCATCGACTTGCATCTCCTCCAGCTTCCTCCTTAGAAGTAAGGGCTGGATGGTATTGAAGGCACTGGAGAAGTTGAAAAACATGATCCTTACAGTGTTGCCAGCCCTGTCCAGGTGTGAGTAGGCCCTTTGCAGCATGTAGATGATCGCATCCTCCACACCAACACTGGGCTGGTAGGCAAACTGTAGGGTGTCCAGTGATGAGCTGACCATGGGTCTCAGGTGGGATAAGACCAGTCTCTCCAGTGTCTTCATGATGTGAGAAGTCAGTGCAACTGGTCTGTAGTCGTTGAGGACAGAGGGGCGCCCTTTCTTTGGTACCGGGACCAGGCATGATGTCTTCCAGAGCACCGGGACTCTCTCCAAGCGCAGGCTCAGGTTGAACAGTCGCTGGAGCACTCCGCTCAGCTGATCAGCACAGGCCCTCAGAACTCTGGGACAGATGTTATCTGGTCCTGTGGCCTTACCCCCGTGCAGCCTCTTCAGCTCCTTCTTCACCTGGTCAGCTGTGATGGTCAGCCTGGCCCGGGGGATGATGCTCATAGTGCTTTCAGTGCCGGAGGTGTTAATGGCAGAGGTGTTGGAGAGTGGCAGCTGTGGGGGATGGGTGGGTGAGCAGCCGTCGGGGGTTGTAGCTGTAGGCGGCCATGTTTGTGGGGGGATGGAGGAGGTGTTGGGCAGTTGCAGCTGTGAAGGGTTAGGGAGCGTGTGGCTGTGGGGGGATGGGTGTTGCGCCACAGAGGACCCAGAATCAAACCTGTTAAAGAACTGGTTCAACTTGTTGGCCATCTCCAGGTTCCCTTCTGTTGCAACCCCAGCCTGTTTGAAGCCAGTGATCTCTCTCATGCTGCTCCATACATCTCTCACCCTATTCCTTTGCAGCTTGTCCTCTACCTTCCTCCTGTAGGCATCCTTGCTCTCTCTTAACTTCTGCTTTAGCTCCCTCTGTACACGCTTGACCTCTTCCTTATCTCCCCTCCTAAAGGCTCTCTTCTTGTCATTCAGAAGAGCCTTCAGGTCGCTGGTGATCCAGGGTTTGTTATTTGAAAAGCAGTGTACGTCTTTGGTGGGGATGGTGTTGTCTACGCAGAAGTTAATATAGTCAGTGACACAGTCCACCATGCTGTCTATGTCCTCCCCATGTGGTTCGCACAGCACATCCCAGTTGGTGGCCTCCAAAGCACCACGTAGATCCTCCATAGCCTCCTGAGACCATCTCCTCACGGTCCTCATGGTCACAGGTTGGCGCTGGACAATAGGCTTGTATAGTGGTGTAAGCAAGACAAGGTTGTGATCTGATCTGCCAAGGGGGGGAAGGGCTGTGGAACTATATGCATCCTTAGCATTGGCATATAATAAGTCCAGTGTTTTGTTTTCCCTGGTCGGGCACTTAACAAACTGGTGGAAAGTAGGCAGAGTGGTGGAAATAGATACGTGGTTAAAGTCTCCTGAAATAGCTATAAAAGCGCTTGGGTGCTTTGTTTGTAGCCTGGCTGTGACTGTGTTTATGACGTCACACGCTACCTCTGCATTTGCCGTAGGTGGAATGTAAACAACAACAAAGATGGCGCATGTAAACTCCCGTGGCAGATAGTACGGACGCAGTCCTACGGCTACCAGTTCAATGTCCGGGTTACAGACGCGCTCCTTAACATGAATATGTCCAGGATTACACCATCTGTTGTTTACAAGCACCGCGAGCCCCCCTCCTTTCCTCTTACCGCTTTCGGTATTTCTGTCCGCCCGCACCGTCTGAAAGCCGCCGATGGTAACGTTCGAGTCCGGAATAAGTTCCTGCAGCCACGTCTCGGTGAAACACATGATACTGCATTCACGATACTCCCTCTGGCTTCTCACCAATGCTCCCAGTTCGTCCATCTTGTTCGCTAAGGACCGCACATTTCCCATGATGATCGAAGGAAGGTAGGGTTTAAATCTCCTTCTCTTCGCCTTTCGCGTCGCACCAGCCCTACAGCCTCGGCTTCTCCTCCTCAGCTCCTCCGGCACCGATGGCTTCTCTCCAGTGAGTAGAGGCGGACGCGCTAGCGCGATCAGCTGGTCCCGCGTGTAGACAATGCCTCTGTGGCTATCGGCATTGCAACTCGATAGCCACAGAGGTCCGAGTATCAGAAAAAACAAGAAAAAGTTTCTCAGCTTCCTAGTATCCATCATGTTGTGATCGCAAATCTAGTTGCCGGCAAAGGTATGAAGAAAAAACACTAACACACTAGCATTTACTAACTGAAAGAAACAAAAAGACAACAAAAAGACACGGAGCTGCTGTAGCAGGCTGCCACTAACATGGCGCCATCTTGAATTACTGGCGTATGCAGTAATTGGATCGTATGCAGTTCAGCAGAAAAGTGTTACAGAAGGAACTTGGCTTTGAACCTCGGCACTTGGATTTCATCTTCGCTCTCCCAGGTCAGAAAGCATCTGAGGTTGTTTTTGCTACCTATTCTCTGTTTGAACAATGTGTGGATGTGTTTGAGGCAAAAAGAGGGAAAGTTCCTGCCCTTGAGAAGATCATCTTGCAGCCTCTGACACGGAGAGAGAGGAAAACGGTGCATGTTGTTGTGTTCTCGGAACTGGCAAAGACGGAGGACATTCACACCTGGCTTAACCAGTACTGCATCGTCCACCATGGAACTGAGGTTAGAGATGTTGACGGTATAAAAACAGGAGCAAGGAAATTCGAGGTTTGCTTGCTACCGGACAATGTAAATGGAGGCTTAAGGCACCTGCCCTCTACAATCCGGCTGGGCGCCTGCAATGGCTATGTTTTTTATGTGGGACAACCAAAGGTGTGTCGGCGCTGTGGTGCTGTGGGACACCTGGCATCGTCCTGCACTGTGAAATGCTGCAAGACCTGTGGCAAACAGGGACATTTAGCCTCTGACTGTTCAATGCTGCCAAAGTGCAATTTATGTGGCTCGGAAGGACACGTTTTTAAGAACTGCCCTCACGCCTACGCCAATAAACTCAAAATGAGAAAGGATGAGGCAGTGCTTGTTTCAGCCAAACCGGCCCGAAAAGCCAAAGCAAACAACAAGTCAAACAAAGAACCCTTGTTGGACAAAGAGTCTCAGGCTCCAGCCAGGATCAGTCCTGCTGTGGCGCTGGGGCCGGTGGAAGAGAAATCCACTACGCCCCCACAACCGCAGACTGCACCAGACAAGCACAAGGGTTTGAAAACCCCCGAGAACAGCGAGGACCCCTCCCCCATTCCTGCTCCTCAGAACGAGGGCCAGTGTGGGGCCCCCCGGTGGAGCGGGTCCAGCGAGGAGACCCAGGATTCAGCGGAGCTGCTTTTCTCAGACTCTGCAAGTGCTACAGATGCCCTCCTCTCCTCCATCCAGTCCATCACGGAGGATCTGCAGCAGCTGGTGGGTGAGGGGGAAGAGGAGACTGGTGCATTGGCTGCACCCCTTTCCCCTCAGTGCTCCCAGGAGCTGGACTTGAGGAAAAGGAAAAATGACTCTGTTTTCTCCCCGAGCAAGGAGGAAGGAGAGCATGGCGATGGGGACAGCTGGAACCCCTCCACCCCTCCCTCTACCCCCTTCCTTGAAATGGACTCCGTGAATGCTTTTACTGCTGCCACCCTGATGAAGGCTCATTCAGAGGATGGCTGGCAGGAAATTGGTAAGAAGAAAAAGAAAAAGAAGAAGGTAACTAGTGAGACAGAAAAGACTTTAAACTCTCAGACACATATAGATGTATATATCCCACAACAGCAGGATATACATGGTCAGGGAGGAATAGCAGCTCCAGAATTGACTATTGCTTTGTCTCAGAGAGAGTGAAAGTTGTTGGGGTCACTCTTCAGCCTGTCTTCTTCTCAGATCATCAGGCTTTAGGGTGTAGAGTGGAACTCCAGGGCGGGACTGTTTTTGGCCCAGGCCTCTGGAAACTCAACACAAAGCTGCTAGAGAACGAGGGGGTAGTATCCCGCTACAAGGAGAAACTATCACAGTGGCTGTCCTTGCAGTGTCTGTACGGGTCAGTAGGAGAGTGGTGGGAGGAGGTGAAGGTGAGGACAAAGGCCTTTTTCATGGCTGAGGGAAGGAAGGCTGCTGCCAGACGGAGAGGAGTGCTAGCCAGGAAACAGAGGCAGCTGCAGCGTCTCTACACGATGCTGCACAGTGGCTTCGATGTGCTCGAGGATATCGCCCTTTTAAAAAAGGACATCCGGAGCATAGCCGAAGAAAGTAGTCGAGGAGTGCTGTTAAGAAGCAGAGTGCAGTTCTTGGAAGAAAATGAGAAGTGTACTCGCTTCTTTTTCAGGAAAGTGGTAGGCTCCAAGTCTGTCATGGAAAGTGTAGTTGATGAGGAGGGACGAGAGAGAACAGAGCCGAGTGCTATTCTCTCCTGCACCGAGGCCTTCTACTCAAGACTGTACAGCTCTACAGAGGTAAAGGATGAAGAAATTCATTTTTTTACCTCAAAGCTAGAAAACGTTTTGAGTGAAGAAGATAGGGAAGTACTTGAGAGGGATTTGACAGTAGAAGAGCTGAGACAGGCTATGGAGAGCTTACAGCAGGGGAAAACTCCGGGTGCTGACGGGCTCCCTAAAGAATTTTATTGCACCTTTTGGGATCTGCTTCAGGATCCGCTACTGCTCCTATTCGTGGAAAGCTATAAGACAGAATTGCTGCCTGACTCCTTAAGAGAAGGCACTATCTCTCTCTTGTTTAAGAAAGGAGCAAAGAATAACATAAAGAACTGGAGACCCCTCAGCCTGTTAGGCGTGGACACTAAGATCCTCTCCAAAGCCCTTTTCCTGCGCCTACAAAATGTAGTGGCCTCACTGGTAGGGAAAGAACAGACTTGTGGGATAGCAGGACGCCTGATGAGCGACAACCTGGCCTTGTTGAGGGATGTCTGTCTGTACTCAGAGGATCGCTCCCTCCCTCTGTGCATTTTAAGTGTAGACCTAGAAAAGGCCTTTGACCGGTAGGCGGTGCGTGATTGGTTGACCGACAGGGGCACTCGTGGTCCATTGGTCTGTCGTAGAAAGACTTACTGTAAACGTCTTTACTGTGCCCGTTGTAGATATTGAATTTTGCCACTGAAGGGAAATCTTAGTACCTGAGCATAAAAAGAATAGGAGCATACTGTAACGCGTGTGAAGGCCATAAACGATATTAATTTTGGAACGTAAACATACAGTATATAGCTGGTCTTGGTACTTTAAAGAAAAAAATACACACCAGTATTCCATTTCTCCCTAACCATTGTAAGCTTCGAAGTCTTTAACTAACGTGATACCGGAGTCAACAAGCATACTTTTAGAATTTGATTAAAAGGGAATATAATATGGAATCACGTATCTCAAGAAATTAATAACGATATAATTATATTCATGTTGCAAAAGAACTGCAACGGACATAAAAACTCCCTTGCTTTTAACAGAGCGTTCCATAATTTCTAACTACGAAAATGCCAGGTGAAAGGATTTGTAAACATATTTTGTTAAAGCAAGTCAGTTTTTTCCGCAACACATAAAATACATTTTTCCAAGAAAGTTTAGCCTTTGTCACTAATGAAACCACTAAATAAAGACATAAATATAGAAATCTTAAGATTTGTTTTATTTAATGTTGGTAGCAGGATGAACTGTCAGAGTGTATATTTTGTCACAAAGTTGCTGCAAGATGTTAACAGTGAAAAAGGTATTTAGAAATGAGTTATTTCAAGATGAAAAAGAAAACATACACGAAACATGGTTTCATAACGACCAGAATCGGTCTTGAGATATTTTTAACTTGATTTACAGTATTTGAGAGGTATGTCTTAACACCGATACTACAGTGTTTAAGTACTGCTCACGTATATGTTTCTAGGTTTATATTATGCATTTCATACGGTCAAATTACTTTTGAGCAACTAATAAGAAGCGCGAAACGGTATGCGTTTTAGTTTCGTTTTGTGCTGGGACCCGTGGATTGATTAGAGATATCAAGTACATACAAGTCATTTTTTAAATGTTGTAGTTCGTCTTGAAAAAATGTTACGAGTACATCATCTATCAACAATTACACAGGTTCTGTTTCCATATTGCGGATTTTGGTTAGGTATTATCAAATCCAGTGGCGCTGTGTGTTAGTTTACTGAGTCCCATGTCACATGGTCTGTGATTGAAACCTGTAAAACCGGTTTAATTCGTCACAGCCAGCACTCTTCAGGTGTGAGGGTCTTCTGCTCAGAATGAAACGCTAAAATGTTTGTGTTTATTCTAATGGTAGTGGGGGCAGGGTGTGTGGGAACAGGTTTGGTTGAAATTGCATTGGACATCTATGTTCTTCACACCTGAAACATTTTCTCTGAAAGCATTTTCTTCGCAGTTTAACCGATCTTGTTACAGCATGTTACAGTTTACTATTATTAACCATATTAATTTTAAGTGCATTAAAGTGAATGTAAAATCTTGTAAAAATATATTTTCATTGTTCAAATATACATTAAGTCTGACTATCATATAATAAGTTAAATACAAAACTAAAGATAAAATAGGGTTAAATATAATTCAAAATATTTTGCTAACAATGTTAACTGTTTATGAATAATAAAATGTATTAACTAAGGAGTAGGATGGCACAGTTGTTAGTATGTTTTTTGTTTTGTTTCTTTTTCATAAATACAACAGTAGTACCTGATGTCTCAGTGGCTTTCAAAATTAAATTATGCATGCAAACCTGTGAACTTGAAAGATAACTAAGATATCCATCCATTATATTCCATAATATCCATGAAATATATGGCGCTGAAATATGTGTGACGCAGTGGTGGCCTGACACGGTGAGGTGCCCTGGCAGCTGTGTGATGCAGTGGTGGTCGGGTATGTAGAGGTGCACTGGCAGCTGTGTGTTGTGACGCAGTGGTGGCCTGGCACGGTGAGGTGCGCTGGCAGCTGTGTGATGCAGTGGTGGTCGGGTATGTAGAGGTGCACTGGCAGCTGTGTGTTGTGACGCAGTGGTGGCCTGGCACGGTGAGGTGCGCTGGCAGCTGTGTGATGCAGTGGTGGTCGGGTATGTAGAGGTGCACTGGCAGCTGTGTGTTGTGACGCAGTGGTGGCCTGGCACGGTGAGGTGCGCTGGAGCTGTGTGATGCAGTGGTGGTCGGGTATGTAGAGGTGCACTGGCAGCTGTGTGTTGTGACGCAGTGGTGGCCTGGCACGGTGAGGTGCGCTGGAGCTGTGTGATGCAGTGGTGGTCGGGTATGTAGAGGTGCACTGGCAGCTGTGTGTTGTGACGCAGTGGTGGCCTGGCACGGTGAGGTGCGCTGGAGCTGTGTGATGCAGTGGTGGTCGGGTATGTAGAGGTGCACTGGCAGCTGTGTGTTGTGACGCAGTGGTGGCCTGGCACGGTGAGGTGCGCTGGAGCTGTGTGATGCAGTGGTGGTCGGGTATGTAGAGGTGCACTGGCAGCTGTGTGTTGTGACGCAGTGGTGGCCTGGCACGGTGAGGTGCGCTGGCAGCTGTGTGATGCAGTGGTGGTCGGGTATGTAGAGGTGCACTGGCAGCTGTGTGTTGTGACGCAGTGGTGGCCTGGCACGGTGAGGTGCGCTGGCAGCTGTGTGATGCAGTGGTGGTCGGGTATGTAGAGGTGCACTGGCAGCTGTGTGTTGTGACACAGTGGTGGCCTGGCACGGTGAGGTGCGCTGGCAGCTGTGTGATGCAGTGGTGGTCGGGTATGTAGAGGTGCACTGGCAGCTGTGTGTTGTGACGCAGTGGTGGCCTGGCACGGTGAGGTGCGCTGGCAGCTGTGTGATGCAGTGGTGGTCGGGTATGTAGAGGTGCACTGGCAGCTGTGTGTTGTGACACAGTGGTGGCCTGGCACGGTGAGGTGCGCTGGCAGCTGTGTGATGCAGTGGTGGTCGGGTATGTAGAGGTGCACTGGCAGCTGTGTGTTGTGACGCAGTGGTGGCCTGGCACGGTGAGGTGCCCTGGCAGCTGTATGATGCAGTGGTGGCCTGGCACGGTGAGGTGCGCTTGCAGCTATATGACGCAGTGGTGGCCTGGTACGGTGAGGTGCGCTGGCAGCTGTGTGATGCACAGCTCAGTTGGTTTTGTCCAACTGAGCAATCTTGCTTTCATAAAATATACCAACATTTTAATGACTGATGATTAACATGCTGTAATACACAGTTCAAAATTAAAGGCTCAAATGCTGTACATGAGAGGTTAAGCTCCCCCTGGCGGTTTTACAAGGCGACGCCGGATAGTTAGTCACGTGACACACGTGAACCGCGTGATACCCCGGTGGGCGTGTCGCGGTATGCCGCGAAATACCTCACCCATTTTGAATGGCTGCATCTGTACGTTCAGAATCAAACCCGCAGCTGTTGTTTGACTTTATTTCTTGACTAATTACAACTGAGTGTCGCACGAGCAGTTACGTAAACTTGTCTGGTATATTTGAAAACAAATGCCGTTCTTCAATTAAAACTAACAGTACATTGTCAGGGACATTCAGTTCTATAAAAACAAGAGACAGACAAGAGAATATTTCTTCCTTTCATGTGGACTACGTGTTGACTTACTGGTCGGAATAATTGAAAAGTTCGGGTTCATAGCCGATGCAGTGCGTGCTAATTAGAACACCAACGCTGAGTTCTCAGCACCGTACTGAGCCCAGGTGTTTTTCTAAAGCTGTCAGGTGCAGTTCATTTACATGAAGGAAATCTCTTACTGGGTGCAATTACAATGCAGTAAGTAGCACAGACTACTTAGGGAGCAGCCCGGTGCGTTTAAAAATGACCTGAGCCAGACAGGAGTCGAACCTACAATCTCCTGATTCGTAATCAGACGCGTTATCCATTGCACCACTGGACCTGGTGTGACACTGCAGGACTGTAACCCAGTGAGCTCAGCCCTGCAACTAGTAAAATATTACCCCCGGTCCATTCTTTTCCAAAAGTGAGAAACACCTGTTTTCTACATGTTGTCTGTTTTAAAACCATATCTCTTTAAACCAAACCAAGAGTTTGTCTTTTGCACTGCTATTCTGATTCATTTCGATTTCAAAGAAAAAAAAAACATTACCTTCCAAAGCATCATCAAATTGTCCCTTCTTCCAGACTCTACTTCTCTCTTGTAGTAGTACAGCAGACCTTTCCAGGTGAGCAGATCACAGAGTCCGAAATGAGCTTCCTCCATCAAGCAAAGTACCTGAACATGACTCTGTCATCATAAAAGCGCCCCTGTAATAAAGAAATTAAATCCAAAATCAAGAGGGCAGTTGCCTACTGAAATACAAGAAGTCATCAATTTTAACCTAGCAACACATTAAATACTGCATCTATACAAGTACGATTCTAGAAATGCTCACCAGATTACGTTTTAAGAAGGAACTGTGCCTCAGGTTCCGCCGAGATCTTAACTCGGATGGCAGGATTCAGAGTCCGGAGTGCGGACTGATGGCGCACGGAGGGTCCATATACTGTGGATCCCTCAGTGATCTTCCGCGTATTCAAACCGCCAGCGTGTGACTCCCCTGTCCCCGTGACCTCATTGCTCTGCTCTCTCCTCTGTGCAGCCGAGCCCGGCTCATGGTAAAGTGAAAAAAAATATGCCCTCAACGTGAGATTTAGTCTGGAGCGAGGATAGATGTTACCTTTTTATCATTGAACAGGATGTATGTGATGTGGCGATTAGGTTCAATTTTGTATCCTCTTTAAAAGATTAAGGACTGGGGTGAGCGTGATTTACCAGCTTAGAACCCGACGTGCGCACCGTTTTAGCTGCATAGACTCGGTCGTTTAACTCTTCTCCATTAGTAGGGTTAAGGTTAAAGAAAAAAACATTGCTGACTTATTTTTTTTTTTGCCAGCCGCTAGCGCTGATTAGCAAGGTTTGTATTTCATGTTTTGCAAGTTGCATCCATTTTAAGAAAAACAAGTCGCGTTAAAGACAGGAAATGAATACTTGCATTTAATTAAGTCTAGCTGTAGGCGGTTGTCCATAATGACCAGTACTGTTCAAGAAGACAGAACAAGGAAGGCACCGCTGGGATTCGAACCCAGGATCTCCTGTTTATTAGACAGGCACTTTAACCAACTAAGCCACAGCACCCCAGGAGTGTTGTCCTTTTGCAGCCACTTGGACACACCTTTAGAAAAACATTTTGTTAACAGGCATTCTGCCTCAGCCTAAACACCTATAGCTTGCAAAGCGCATGCTATTAGACAGGCACCTCTGCAAGACCTTAAGAGTCTCTTAAACTAGTGATAGTAAGGTGTTCCCAATGGGTGATGTTCGGCTTTCAAATCATCTCTCCGTGGAAGCGCCGAGATGCAGCTGTTTAAGGCTTAGAAGCAGCTGACTGTTTCACTACCTAGCTGATCACTGTCAGTCAGGGAGCTTAGAGGTGAAAAGCCTGTCTGAGAGACAATTCGCCGTCGATCAGTTCAATATGTTCCGTACCAGCTCGGCGCACCCGAGATCATCTTGGTAGCCGTGTAGCTCAGATGAGTGAGAGCTTGTGTGTATTTACCACCGTGATTGGATGCCGGCCCTTCTCAGGTCACAGTAAACCTTCTGCTCAAAAAAAGTGAGGTAAAACCTCACTCTGCACAGTAAAACCTAAAAAAGTGAGGTTTTATTTAATCTCTGACCAAGGGAAACGTTTCATTTTTTCAAAGAAATGTTTGTTAAAAAATAAAGTCATAGTTCCATGGGATTCAATCATAGACCGTGTGACATGGAAGTCAGGAACCTAACCCACTAAAGCACTACAGAAACATTATCGACAGACAATGTACAGCGTGTACTATTCTTGTGTTGTGGTACATGAATATAATTATATCGTTATTAATTTCAAATTTATAACTTTATTAACTTTATAAATTTATTAACGTTATTAATTAATTTCACGACGCACAGACAGAGCGTGGGGAGCTGCCGCCTGCAAACACGGCTCCAGGCAGGACTCCGCTCTGCAGGAGCCGCAGAGCAGAGGAGATGGGGGCAGCTTAGCTCCTGTGCAGAGACCTGAGCTGTTGTTGCTGCGGACGCTGTCTTTTCTGCACTCGGGGTAGGAGTGAATGTTGAGTTGCCCTTAGAAATGAAGCAAAGCACTTCAACGGCACGGGTGTGTGTGTGTGCGCCCTGGTGATTCTGGGAGACAGATCGAACCTGGGCTAAAAGAGAGGGGGCTTAGCCCTCTTCCATTTGCTACTTCAAAGTTGTACAACCCATTTGTATCTGCTAGGCGGCGCAGTCGTCGTGCACAAAGAACGCTTTGAAAAGCGTCAAAGGCAAGTCATTCTGAGTTGGTCGTTTGTGTTTTCCGTTCAGACGCGAAATGCTGAAATGATCTCTCGGCTCCTCGGTTGTCATTTCTGCTCCGTAAAGGAATCACAGCACGCGTCGGCTTCCAGCACGGTGGGTCAGGACACGATGCCGGGGGGTCGGAGAGAGTGATGTCTTCCTCGTTAGTATAGGACCTGTCACCTGTCCCCACCTGTCACGCGGGAGCAAGGGGTACATCAGGACGCGCATTGAAGTGAAAGCAGGATGCGCTGCGACATGCACTGTGCAGATCCTGCCACACTAAGAGGTGAGTGGGTCTGTTCGATCACAGCGCTAGGCGAATCCCCAATCCCCTTTTGTGCGTGGCGACAAAAGAAATCTGTTTGTTTTTCGCCCGGTTTCGAACTGGGGACCTTTCGCGTGTGAGGCGAACGTGATAACCACTACACTACGGAAACTGTGGTAAGACATGCCCAGCGGCCCAGTGCTGAGCTTCGCCAATGCGATTCAGCTGCTTCCAGTGCCTTTATTGGAGTGCGCTGATGGACCGTGCTCTCTCTCCAGAGACCAGCACGCCTCTCATGGACGGAGCAGGAAAGGCGGCGTCACATTCTACAGCCCTCTCCACGCAATCGACGAAATCGGGCTACTGACGTGGAGAAAATCGCCTCTCCAGAAAGTGCAAATATCATCTTGGAGAGTATAAATCCTATTGCCGAAGGTCAGCCCTGTCTACCAGAGTAACCCTCCCACCTCCTGCAGCGATGGTCAGCTGGTCTCACACGCGAGAAGTTTCGGCTGGAAACAAGCGCCCCCTCTTCTCGCACGTTTTGCACGTTCGAGTAGTTTTAATGCGGCTCCTTCGTACACGGTGCTGATCTTTTGGAAAGCAGGAGGCAAAACTGACACGTTCCCATACCAGGAGTCGAACCAGGGCCGCCTGGGTGAAAACCAGGAATCCTAACCACTAGACCATATGGCAGCGAACAACCCTGCTGTTCCCGGCATCATGCAAGCAAACTACATAAATATGAGAAAACACGCAAGAGAGTTGTCACTCAGAGTGTCGAAGGGTCGATGTATACTGGGACTCAGTTGAAATGCAACGTCAGGACTTTTCCGTTTATGTCACACGAAGAGAGCACAGCCTTTTCCGCCCTGCCACGTGTGTATCGGTAACTCGACGTGATCGTATAGTGGTCAGTACTTTGCGTTGTGGCCGCAACAACCCTGGTTCAAATCTGGGTCACGGCAGAATAGGGGTGTTTGCTTTTACTACTTGCATGAATGAAGGCAAAAAAAAGCCAATCGATGTGAACGAACGGCGCTTTACAGAGGAGTACTGCCTGACTGGATCGTTGATGAACGACAGAGGCCACTCCGACCTCTTCTCGGGGTTTCTTCAATGACTTACTAAGGATCTTCTTCACATTCGCCCATGCAGGGGAAGCCAGTTACACCATAGCAAACGCAGGAAAGTGCATTTCATGCAGAGACCAGGAGGGACCTGTTTACACCAAGAGTGGTCGGAGTATGGAACAATGCGCCCAGCCCTGTTGCTGGAGTCGATTCTTGATTAGATCTTGGGCTCACTAAGAGGCCCCCGCTGGGTACTAATCTTTCTGTTGTTCTCGCAGGTGTTGCGCTGCTTTTGAGCCGACAGAGCTCGTCTTGGTCTGTCGGGACAGCCCAATTGCAAATGATCGGCTCCAGGTACAGAAAAAACGTGCGTTTGGTACAAGAGTGCATGAAGGCACCAGAAATACATTGGGAACAAATGACTGGTGGTTCAAGACCTCTGTGAAGTGCAGGAGCGTGCAAGAAGAGGCTGTTTGCACCCGGTCTCGAACCTGGGACCTTTCACATGTTAGGCAAACGTGATAACCACTACACTACGGAAACCTGTAGGGTTTGTTGCTGGTGTATCGCTTGCGTTTCGGGCTGAGAAAGGGACGCGTCATTTTAGGCAGGGGGCGCTGGAGAGAGGAACAAAGGGAGCGATGAAACAAAATGCCGAAACCCGGGATCGAGCCAAGGACCTTTAGAACATACTCTCACGAATCGTTAGAATATGTGCGTTTGATCATCAATTGCGTAACAACCACATTCGTTCGACTTGAGCCATCAAGCTCATAGTTTTCAAATCTTGAAAGCTGTCATTGAGCACATCATAGTCTGCAGTACGCCCCGTAACTTGCGTACTTCAACAGAAAGAAGAGCAGACAGCTCCATAAATATGCGAGGCGCAGAGAGTGCAAGGCGAGCCGCACACGTTTCGGTGGCTGAGAGAGGGCAGTTTTTGCTTCTGCATTTCCCAAGTAAGGACGCATGACAACAAGCGATCGCGGTGCTCATTTACGACATAGTGGTGATGAGTTTTCAGTACGTGTTCTTTTGAACGAGCAATGAGGTTGCTGCCTTGGACAGCTGACTGCACGCTCTCATTGTGCCACGTGATGAGTATTCACCAGGCTCGTTCAGTCATTAGTCACATTCCATTGTTTGCCATAAGCAGATGCTGCAAGGTGATGTGGATATCAGTTCCCAGTCTTGTGGACGAGGACAGAAAGAGCACACAAGGGCTCAGCCGGGAGTTGAACCCGGGACCTCCCACACCCTAAGCGAGAATCATACCCCTAAACCAATGAGCCACAGCAGCACTTTCTATTTTATCCTGTCAGCGAGCTTGAGGATGGGGGAGAGGCGTCATTCGCTCGTCCAGTCAGACCTTCATCAATAAGTCAAGAAAGCCGCAATTACACGACTGCCTTGCAGACGAAGGGCAGTGAACTGCACCCGGTAAGAGGGGAACAAGCGGCACTAGGCGACACTGAGGCATGAGCCCCAGCGAGGGGGGTTAGCTTGCATGGTACAGCGCTCGCTTTGCATGCGAGAGGTAGCGGGATCGTTTCCCACGTCCTCCAGGTGTGTGCTTAGAGCTTGATGTGCCGAAAGGTGTCCTTTAGCCTGTGGTCACACCTTGCATGGAGAGCGTCATGCAGCTGTCAATCATTTCGCAGCCACGCCCCCTCTTCATCTTCTCTCTGCCTTAAGCGTCTCCGCCACTCTCTCTTGACATTTCATGTCAGCATGTCAGAAGTCCGAGTAACGTTTTTAATGGCTGAGTGAGGGCACGATGCTGAAGCAGAGAGGCCACTTCAGCCAGAGAGACTTGTGCTAGGTGAGATCTGAAAAACGGACTCGCAACAGAAACAGACCAAAAAAGTATCGGTGAGATCAAAAGGCAAATGCAACATCCAGCAGAGGGCGTCTAAAGATTAGGGAACGGGCGACTGAAATCCATATGAGGCAAACTTTCCGGCTGTGCACTGCAGCTGGCCTCGTTGGCGTAGTTGGTAGCGTGTCAGTCTCTTCATCTGAAGGTCCTGAGTTTGATCCTCACACGGGGCAGGGCTGCTTCCTCTCTTGCTCTTTTCAAACACTTGCGGCAACTGTTCGCTCATAACCACGTCTGGAATGCGTGACCTTTACACGGGGGAGAAGCAACGCCGCATCCCTTTTCTAAAGAACATTCACATTCAGAAATAAGTCAAGAAATTTGCCATTACTTTTGCTGTCAGCCTGCCCATGTTGCCAAAGAAAGATTCACTCGGCGTCAACATGACAGAACAGCGATCACTTGAAAACACTGTT
Organism: Lepisosteus oculatus; assembly: GCF_040954835.1. NCBI lineage: Eukaryota > Metazoa > Chordata > Actinopteri > Semionotiformes > Lepisosteidae > Lepisosteus > Lepisosteus oculatus. The sequence goes on along the minus strand of NW_027167934.1, from coordinate 2,572,590 downwards.
CCACACTCCGTAAGCAAGAACTTCAGTGTTTGCAGTCACCCGATATGCCGATAGTCAAAGGAGCACAAAACACGAAACGTCAAAAGACAAGATGAGTTGATGGAAAGAGCGTTGAATTGATGAGCACAAAAGTTCAGCTCGTACAATAGGCAACGAAGGTCCCGGCGTCATCATCGCACTTGAAAGGACTGCCTTGCAGACTAAGGGCAGTGGGAGGTTGCTGTTTTGAGATGGAGGCATTGGGATGGTGGGCCGAGATCTATTCTTCTTAAGGAATTCTTCATCGTGAAAGATCGGTCCACAGATCATCCAAAGAACTTACAAATTTTTTTGACTCAGGGAATCACGTCTTGAAAATACGGCTTGGACGCGTAACGGCATTCTATCCAACTATCCAACTGCAGGACTTGAGGGTTTTTTGTGCTTTGTTCTGTTTTCGTTGACATCGCATTCGTAAGAGCGTCAAAAAAAGGCAATTCCAGCATCTAACACGAATAAAAGGGCTATTGAAACTGCAGGGCTGCGCAGCTTCTAAAATCCTTGCACACAATTCTCCGTTATTGTTACTTCCTTCTTTCTGTCTAACAAAGTTCCCTTTTCCTGACCGGACGGGGAGACTATCATTCCAACTTGAAGCCAGCCTTAAGTTCTCCGAGGCGCATTTGTCTGCTAGCATGCATTTTGTGAAATTTTTTTTTGTTGTTGTTAAACCGAAAGCGACTTTGAAAAAGGGTTCCGCCGCCGCCCGGCACTCTATGTTAGACTGTATCAAGAAGGCAGCGCGCGCTGCAGCCGTGGCCGAGTGGTTAGGGCGATGGATTAGAAAGCCGTCGGGGTCTCCCTGCGAAGCTTCGAGTCCTGCCGCCTACGGTGTCGTCGTGTGTCTGCGCAACAAAGGAAAAGCACCCGTTTCGCTTTTCCCGCGACTTTTAAAACACGAATGATCTGGATTTCTAAATGAATGGCTCTTAAAATGTGATCTGATCTTCATCTGACGCATAATAATAAATAAAGACAGTCTTGTTTAACAAACAACACACAACATTTTACATTGTCAATTCAGTTCAAATCAATGTATTTCTATATAGCGCCTTTCACAACAAGGTTGTCCCAAGGCACTTAACAATGCAAGTTGTTAAGAGCCTTGTGTCTAATATGCCGCCTAGGTTACGTGCTGTCTCTTTGAGGCAAATGTTTAAATCTTCTGAGTTAAGTGCTGAAGTTATAGTAGTCCTATCAGTATTGTTGCCTCCGATCAACAGATCCTCAGTTTTCTCAGAGTTGAGTAACAAAAAGTTTTCACACATCCAAGTCTTTCCTTCATTAATGCATTTAACTAAAGTGATAATAGAAGAGTTGTCGTTTGGTGTAAACAAAATGTTTATTTGAGTGTCATCAGCATATGAATGGAAGTTCATATTATTTTTTCGTATTATCCTACCTAGCAGCAGCATGTAGAGAGAGAGAGCAATATTGGTCCCGGCACTGATCCGTCTGGTACCCCAAATTGAACTGGTGACGTTGATGAAGCAGTACAATTATTAGATATTTGAACATAATGAAAACGATGAGTAAAATGTGAAGTAAACCACTGAAGGACGGTTCCAGATAAGCCAACCTTCAAACTCAAGCCTGTGTAACAAAACAGAGAGGTCAACCGTGTCAAAGGCAGCTCTAAGATCTAGAAGCACAAGCACTGTTGCATTCCCTGCATCAGTAGCTAAGAGAATATCATTTACGACTCTCGTTAATGCAGTTTCAGAAACCAGACTGAAATTTCTCAATTATATTATTTGAATCCAGATACGATTGACGTTGGGCAACAACTATTCTCTCAAGACTTTTAGATTGAAATGGGACCTTTGAGACAGGCCTGTAGTTGTTAAGAACTTGTGGATCCAAATTTGACTTCTTAAGGAGCGGTCTAACAACTGCTACCTTAAATTGATCAGGTACAACGCCTGACGCAAGCGATGCATTCATCATACTAATTATAGGTCCTGCCAGTCCTTCGAGGGAATCTTTGACTAGCTGAGTGGGGATGGGATCTAGCGAACAGGTGGTTGACTTTGTCTTACGTCTGTGTTCATGAGTCCACCATAAGAAGAAATCTGAACAGGAGTGGTGATCATCCGAGGTCACCACGGAGGAAACCACTGATCTCCCCAACAAAAAAACCACCACTGCCCCTCTCAAGTTTGCTAAAGACCACATGGATGTTCCACAGCAACTCCTGGAACAATGTTCTGTGGACAGACGTGACAAAAGTTGAACTTGTTGGTAAATGTGCACAGCGTTATGTTTGGAGATAACAAAACACTGCATACCAACTCCAAAACCTCATCCCACCTGGGAAGCATGGCGGAGGCTGTAGGGCTTGCAATCATCGAGGGACCGATGAATTCCAAGATGTATCAGGAAATTCTACAGCAGAATGTCAGGGTGTCTGCCTGTGATCTAAAACTCGAAAGACGCTGGGTCATGCAGCATGACAAAAACAAAGGAGTACATCAACAACAGAGTGGCTGAAACAGAAGAAATTCCGTATTTTGGGATGGCCAAGTAAGAGTCCTGACCCCAATCCCATTGAAGTGCTGTGGCATGAACTGAAGCAGGCCGTTCAGCGCAAGACATCCCAAAAATATACATGAACTGAAAGTTTTGCATAGAGGAATAGGCCAAAATACCTCCTAACCGCTGCTCAGGTCTGACCAGCCGCTACAGAAAGTGGGGGTTGAGGTTTTTGTCAATAAAGGAGGTTCCACTAGCTCCTTAATATAAGGGTTCACGTACTTTTTCCATCAATGACCTTGATTGTTTAAAACATTTGTTAAAACAGCAATGTCAAATGTTGGGCGTGTGTTGTTTGTTAAATCAGACTCTCTTTATTGATTATTATGACTAAGATAAAGATAAGATCACATGTTAGGAGCCATTCATGCAGAAATCCACATCATTCCGAAGGGCTGTTTACAAAAGTTTTTCTCCCAACTGTATGTGAGAGAAAAGCAGAGACGCTCACTGAGTAAGGTGGGGTTGCAGCTTCGCAAATTGCAAGGACATTTGTACTCTCAAAAGGGGACAGGAGCAACCCAGATGGGACTCGAACCCACAATCCCTGGCTTAGAGTGCCAGTGCCTTAGCCATTAGGCCACTGCGCCACACTGGGTGAGGTTGATCACGCTGATGAAGAGCCAGTTTTTTTTTCCTTTGCTTTTTCAAAGGGATCCCCAAAAATAAGGGAAGTTAGGCAGCAGAAGGTTTACTGTGACCTGAGAAGGACCGGCATCCAATCACGGTGGTACACACACACACGCTCTCGCTCATCTGAGCTACACGGCTACCAAGATGATCTCAGGTGCGCCGAGCTGGTACGGAACATATTGAACTGATCGACGGCGAATTGTCTCTCAGACAGGCTTTTCACCTCTGAGCTCCCTGACTGACAGTGATCAGCTAGGTAGTGAAACAGTCAGCTGCTTCTAAGCCTTAAACAGCTGCATCTCGGCGCTTCCAAGGAGAGATGATTTGAAAGCCGAACATCGCCCATTGGGAACACCTTACTATCACTAGTTTAAGAGACTCTTAAGGTCTTGCAGAGGTGCCTGTCTAATAGCATGCGCTTTTCAAGCTATAGGTGTTTAGGCTGAGGCAGAATGCCTGTTAACAAAATGTTTTTCTAAAGGGGCCTCGCACTCTTTTCCAAGCAATGGTCACCATCCCCACCGAGTGTCACAATGTAGTCATGTCCTAGGACATCACCTGTTAGTCTCCATTTGTCTGCCACCAACACTTTAGGTTACGGGGTCACAACCGCACCCCGGAGACCAGAGGAGCCGTTGGCGTTCTGGTGGCGCAGATTGGGCTGAAGGTGGGGCGCTTGAATCTCGCTGTTGGAGGCCGTCTGAAACTGACCCAAGCCTTTCCCTTGAATTAAATGTAAATAAGAAATGAACACCACATGCACATGGAATCAATCACGTGTTTCCTTTGAGCCGTTTCAAAGACTGCTCCAGAGTTTACCTTGCACAGATGCGCAAAGATTAATGATGGGGGTGCATGCTTCCAGGCGCCTTACAACTGTAGGGACTGATTAGAGACAATTCGTAGCGTGTGTTCGTTTCCATATACGCCCCGTGTTGCAATGGTAGGATGAAGTCAAATACGGCTTGGACGTGTAACGGCATTCTATCCAACTGCAGGGCTTGAGGGTTTTTTTGTGCTTTGTTCTGTTTTCGTTGACATCGCATTCGTAAGAGCGTCAAAAATAGGCAATTCCAGCATCTAACACGAATAAAAGGGCTATTGAAACTGCAGGGCTGCGCAGCTTCTAAAATCCTTGCACACAATTCTCCGTTATTGTTACTTCCTTCTTTCTGTCTAACAAAGTTCCCTTTTCCTAACCGGACGGGGAGACTTTATCATTCCAACTTGAAGCCAGCCTTAAGTCCTCTGAGGCGCATTTGTCTGCTAGCATGATTTTGTGAAAGTTCAAATTCGGACAAACACAATCTGTGGCGTTTAGCGTGACATAGTCTTGCAGGCATCGTGCTGTCTCACTGCAATACTATACCGCTGGAGGAAACAGTCCATCTGGCCATGAAACTCATTTGAACGTCTAGCTACAGCAACTAACAATATCATGATTTATTCAGGATGTGTGGAATCAGAACGTCCCGGAGACAGCTTCCGAAATCGTGATCATTCTCTGGTGGTGTCCTGCTGGGATCCTGTGGGCGTGTGTTGGTGGTATAGTGGTGAGCATGCAAAAGCCACTGCATTGGCCAGGAATCGAACCCGAGCCTCTTACTTGGCAGGCAAGAATTCTTCCACTGAACCACCAATGCTCAATACCTGTACCTTCAAAAAAGACGCTTTTTTGGTGCTCTGTTCAAAAAGCGTCGACATCTGTTTCCAGCTGCAAAATGCCATCCGCGGACGCTGAAGAATTTATTTATTTAGACACTGCTCAGAATCCCCTGTAAGATTCTCCCTCAGTTCCTTTGAGCAGTGTTTTACCTCTTTCAAAAGGCTTCACTTTCCAAGTCACATTCCAAGGCTCATCGAACCCGGGCTGTTTCCTCCAGCGGTATAGTATTGCAGTGAGACAGCACGATGCCTGCAAGACTATGTCACTCTAAACGCCACAGATTGTGTTTGTCCGTTCGTGTCAGTCGTCGTGCAACCACGGGAAGTGGGACACAAACATGCTGCAATGCTTTCAGGACGTTAGGATTTGTTTATGCAACATCCGAGAAGAGTACTTGTGGCTTGAATGTGAACTGTACGTGCCCGCCCCCTTTCCTCTGTAGTGCATGAGTTCCTCCCGGCATGCCCTTCGTCATTGTTCTGTCATCTTGTATTTAAAGGGTTGTATTCCTGCTGCTGAAAATAAGCAACGGTTTTCTCACAACGGCCTTTGTTTCCGACGTTGCCCTTGTCTGTCATGAAATTCTTCAAAACCTCAAGCTAGAAGAAGAAGACGACAAATATGAAGCGTTACAGCAACGACATGCCATGAGACGATTGATAACGATTTCCGTAGGATCCCCGCGGTTTCCTGGCAACCGTCAGCTTTGCGCAGTGGCAGTATCGTAGCCTGTGAGGTTTAGCCGAGGCGCGATTATTACTAGTTGAAAACTTTTCCCAATACCCCCCTTCCGCCGGTTTGCAATACAATCGGCGAAAGCAATTTTTGACAGTCTCGTCAGAGACTGAGCAAGGTGTTTAAAGACAGATTTTGTCATGGTGACATCATGATAGAAAGAAACGAGCTTGTTACGTTTCAACAGAAACGCTCTTTAGCTCTTTCAGCGTTATGCAGAGAACAGCGTCTGTCGAGATCACTTTTGAGTCAGCGCGAAACGCCGTGTGCTGTCAGTTTGATTTCATATTGCTCGTAGCGGCCCCCGGCTTTTGTCTGTCAAACGTTAGGTTGCGCTTCTTCATGCTGCATCGTCGGCATGAGTGGAGCTTTATAAACGTCTGTACTTACTGCGCCCCATAAGAAATCGTTTGTCCCCGTTCAAAAGAGATTGTGCGATGTCCTGCAGCATACCTTTGACAGTTTGAAAAGAGGAATTTATTCTGCTTCCTGTGCGTGCAGTAGTTACAAAGTTGAACGCCTTTACACGATCTGCTGCAGTTTTCAGTGGGCGGGCTTTGTCAAATGGCTTGGAAAAACGCACTGTGTTTCGGCTCGGGAAACATCATGAGCAGTGTCCTGCATGTTTTCTGTGTATAGCTGTCTTTTAACGCATACAGAATTCATTCGAAATCATTGATTTCTCCAATTAACAAGGGTCCCTTAAAGGATGAGTCAAAGTAACGTCTAATCGGATTAGTTTCCTTAGAGCTGGTTCAGAGTTTGCTCAAGAGTTTACCTTTCACAGATGCGCAAAGAAGAATGTTGGGGGTGCACGCTTCAAAGCGCCTTACAGCTGTAGGGAGTGATTCGAGACGATTCATGGCGTGTGCTCGTTCCCATATACCGTACGCCCCGGGGTGCAGTGCTAGGATGACATACAATACCGCTTGGGCACGTAACGGCGTTATATGCAAGTGCGGGACGTGAGGGTTTTCGTTTGTTCGTTTTGTTTTGCTCTGCTTTGCTTTGTTTCGTGGTCAAGAGGCGTAAGGTAAGTCGTAATCCAGGGAGAACACTGGTGGCAAACAGTCCGAGGTGAGAGGCGAGGTCCAAAGTCGAAAAGGCAGAAGGGGAGTCCAATATCCAGAATAAACGAGGTAATGGAAAAACGCCAGGTAGAGCTCTCAAGGAGTAGACTCAATACCGAGCAGCGGGAAGCAGGTAAAGATGGTAAAAATAGCACTGCGTACCGCACGGTGGAGTGTGTGCAGGTGGGTTAACTCGTGCGGCGGCGTTTGTTAATAATCACCCACTGCTGGTGCTGATTAGATCGCTTATGAGTTGGTCTTAACTGCCTGGCGGTCATGACAAGCTCCTCTTTAAGCTGTGGTTTAGTTTTGCATTCATGTGTTTCTAGAGCAGTTATTTATAGGGGTGGGTGGGTCTTTCACAGAGGCTCAGGACAAATCCCCCACATGAAATTTTACTGTGTGCGTTCAGACAGTCACAGGTCAAGAGCCAGGCAGGAGGACAGTGGACAGAAGAGCCAACGAACTAAAAATAAAAGAACGAATATGAAAAAGCCACCATCTTTTTCTTTTTGACATTTTCCGACTTTCATGCAAGCCAGGACAAAGTTGCTCGTACAGATGCAGCCATTCAAAGTAAGCGGTACAGACACGTACCGCAGGTAAGATGACACGCGATACCGGGGTGCGTGATTGGTTGACCGACAGGGGCACTCGTGGTCCGTTGGTCTGTCGTAGAAAGACTTACTGTAAACGTCTTTACTGTGCCCGTTGTAGATATTGAATTTTACCACTGAAGGGAAATCTTAGTAGCTGAGCATAAAAAGAATAGGAGCATACTGTAACGCGTGTGAAGGCCATAAACGATATTAATTTTGGAACGTAAACATACAGTATATAGCTGGTCTTGGTACTTTAAAGAAAAAAATACACACCAGTATTCCATTTCTCCCTAAACATTGTAAGCTTCGAAGTCTTTAACTAACGTGATACCGGAGTCAACAAGCATACTTTTAGAATTTGATTAAAAGGGAATATAATATGGAATCGCGTATCTAAAGAATTTAATAACGGTATGATTATATCCGTGTACTGCGGCAGAGCTATGTAGGGCTGTTTCGCCTGCCTGATCATGCGAGCTTTCTTGTAGCCTACTGGTCTAGGTGCGTGACTACCAACTGGCAGGTTGTGTGTTTGAATCCAGCTGCTGCTGGACTTTTCATTTTTATTTATTTATTTTTTAATCGCGTAACATAAACATATTACCGTATGCAAACTGTACTGTATACAGTATGTATATGTATATTTAATGTCTTAACTGTGCCCGTTTAATTGAATTAAAAAAAAAATTATTTAACACGAACATTAAGCTGTTTACATCTTCCGCCTGAGAACAGTCACCCGTTGCTACCCAACGCAGAATGGTGATTGGCTGACACCATCTGACACCCCTCTGATTGGAGAAAAAAGACGTGCTGGTGTGCTATACCAGGAAGAGGATTTCTTTCTATTCAAAACGTGTATTTTAAAAGTTTAAGAAGTAAAAACCTTACAGCGTACACAGATTTCTAAACTGATCAGGATCGTTATCTTTGTCTTATGCATAATAATGTTCACCGCTCTGTCCAGCAAATTAATAATAAACTTTATTTTATATAGCTTTTTAAACGAATAAGTAATTAGATTGCTCATAAACCTAATCACTTGCTTTTTCTTTTTATTTAGGCTCAGATTTCAACTATAGATCGTATTATTAATAACCATAATAACAACCAACCAACAAAAACAACCATATAAACATAATACCAACCAAAAACATAGATAACAACCACAATACAAAATCAAATAATCAAACCATTTTACACTCGCAAAGTCCTCCAATTATCATAATCCCGCCCCTTATGCAAAACCAAACCTTCCTCCCATCCCAGTTTATCCTGTTTATCATAAACAAAATCCACCTCAATTTTCAACATAAAGCATTACACAAAATCAATACCTCAACACTCCATACTCAACAACGATAATTCACAAACAGCCAGAACATGTAACTACACATTCCCAAACATACCTACTTTCCATAGCCCCGCCCCTTATGCAAAACCAACATCCCTCCCCTGTTCTCTCTTTCCCCTGGCGGTTGTAATTGTTTTTATTTTCAAATAAATTTTAGCAAAGTCATGTATTTTAAAAATCTTAAGATTTTTCTATTTATGTCTTTATTTAGTGGTTTCATTAGTGACAAAGGCTAAACTTTCTTGGAAAAATGTCTTTTATGTAAACCATGTTTGCTATTAATTCATTCAGGGCTAAAATATGTTCATTGTCTTCTAATGAAAGAAGGGTTCCTTTCGCCGTAGTCGGGAGCCTAGCCTTTAACTAGTAAGTACTGTATTTACTGGGTTTTTGAGGGGGTTTCTTTCGCTGGAAATCTCGCCTCCTACTTTGAAAATACCCGTGAAACCGGTTCAATTCGTCACAGCCAGCACTCCTGCAGAGAGTTGGGTTGTACAGTACTTGCAGTGTATACAGTACACGCGTTATGCTCTTCGTTAATGTCTGTGAAGTTTTATTTAATCTCTGAGCCATACTGATTCTTCTGGAAGCACACCAGTATTCCACTTTCTCCCTAAACATTTTTAGGATCAGAGTCTTACATGTGGTTATTTCGAAAACGTTTGTACGTGCTCCTTCTTACCATGTTACTGTTTACCGTTACTGACCATATTAAGTTTAAGTGCCTGTGGGCACTTTTCCTGTCCGTGGGGGGTGGACCGTCTTTCATTAGAAGGTTAGTCTGTTCTACTCTGAGAATGTAGAGGGGGTGGGAAGTGCCCGCGGTCATTTAATTAGTATTAAAATCTTAGTTATCTTTCTAGTTCACAGGTTTACATGCATAATTTAATTTTGAAAGCCACTGAGACATCAGGTACTACTGTTGTATTTATGAAAAAGAAACAAAACAAAAAACATACTAACAACTGTGCCATCCTACTCCTTAGTTAATACATTTTATTATTCATAAACAGTTAACATTGTTAGCAAAATATTTTGAATTATATTTAACCCTATTTTTTTCTTTAGTTTTGTATTTAACTTATTATATGATAGTCAGACTTAATGTATATTAATGTATATTTGAACAATGAAAATATATTTTTACAAGATTTTACATTAAGCACTTAAAATTAATATGGTTAATAATAGTAAACTGTAACATGCTGTAACAAGATCGGTTAAACTTCGAAGAAAATCCTTTCAGAGAAAATGTTTCAGGTGTGAAGAACAAACCTGTTCCCCCACACCCTGCCCCTACTACCATTAGAATATACACAAACATTTTAGCGTTTCATTCTGAGCAGAAGACCCTCACACTTGAAGAGTGCTGGCTGTGACGAATTAAACCGGTTTTACAGGTTTCAATCACAGATTGTGACTCAGTAAAGTAACACACAGCGCCACTGGATTTGATAATACTGTACCTAACCAAAATCCGCAATATGGAAACAGAACCTGTGTAATTGTTGATAGATGATGTACTCGTAACATTTTTTCAAGACGAACTACAACATTTAAAAAATGACTTGTATGTACTTGATATCTCTAATCAATCCACGGGTTCCAGCACAAAACGAAACTAAAACGCATACCGTTTCGCGCTTCTTATTAGTTGCTCAAAAGTAATTTGACCGTATGAAATGCATAATATAAACCTAGAAACATATACGTGAGCAGTACTTAAGCACTGTAGTATCGGTGTTAAGACATACCTCTCAAATACTGTAAATCAAGTTAAAAATATCTCAAGACCGATTCTGGTCGTAATGAAACCATGTTTCGTGTATGTTTTCTTTTTCATCTTCAAATAACTCATTTCTAAATACCTTTTTCACTGTTAACATCTTGTAGCAACTTTGCGACAAAATATACACTCTGACAGTTCATCCTGCTACCAACATTAAATAAAACAAATCTTAAGATTTCTATATTTATGTCTTTATTTAGTGGTTTCATTCGAAGCTTTAGGGAGAAATGGAATACTGGTGTGTATTTTTTTCTTTAAAGTACCGAGACCAGCCATATACTGTATGTTTATGTTAAGATTTCCCTTCAGTGGTAAAATTAGATATGAATATTCAATACTTAAACGGGCACAGTTAAGACATTAAATAAACATATACATATTGTATACAGTACAGTTTGCATACGGTAATATGTTTATGTTACGCGATTAAAAAATAAATAAATAAAACTGGAAGGTCCAGCACCACCATTATGTTTATATGGTTGTTTTTGTTGGTTGGTTGTTATTATGGTTATTAATAATACGATCTATAGTTGAAATCTGAGCCTAAATAAAAAGAAAAAGCAAGTGATTAGGTTTATGAGCAATCTAATTACTTATTTGTTTAAAACGCTATATAAAATAAAGTTTATTATTAATTTGCTGGACAGAGCGGTGAACATTATTATGCATAAGACAAAGATAACGATCCTGATCAGTTTAGAAATCTGTGTACGCTGTAAGGTTTTTACTTCTTAAACTTTTAAAATACACGTTTTGAATAGAAAGAAATCCTCTTCCTGGTATAGCACACCAGCACGTCTTTTTTCTCCAATCAGAGGGGTGTCAGATAGTGTCAGCCAATCATCATTCTGCGTTGGGTAGCAACGGGTGACTGTTCTCAGGCGGAAGATGTAAACAGCTTAATGTTCGTGTTAAATATTTTTTTTTTTAATTCAATTAAACGGGCACAGTTAAGACATTAAATAAACATATACATATTGTATACAGTACAGTTTGCATACGGTAATATGTTTATGTTACGCGATTAAAAAATAAATAAATAAAAATGAAAAGTCCAGCAGCAGCTGGATTCGAACACACAACCTACCAGTTGGTAGTCATGCACCTAGACCAGTAGGCTACAAGACAGCTCGCATGATCAAGCAGGCGAAACAGCCCTACACAGTTCTGCCGCAGTACACGGATATAATCATACCGTTATTAAATTCTTGAGATACGCGATTCCATATTATATTCCCTTTTAATCAAATTCTAAAAGTATGCTTGTTGACGTATCCGGTATCACGTTAGTTAAAGACTTCGAAGCTTACAATGTTTAGGGAGAAATGGAATACCGGTGTGTATTTTTCCTTGTGATATTTTAAGCTCTAGTTGAATGATAGGTGTCGCATTTTAAATCATTCTCGTAGTAGAAATTATGAAACGCCCTGTTAAAAGCAAGGAAGTTTTTATGCCCCGTTGAAGTAAAACAAAATGCCTGACAAAGTATGGCTTGGACAGATTCCAAGTGCTTGTACAAATGTGCTAAAGAAATTATACTTTGAGTATACAGCTTGTCCAAAGTCATCCATTATTAATACTATTAGTAATATCTTCAGTAAAGGCTTTGATGCATAAATATTTCTGATAAAGGTAGGTTGTGTACTTTTGTCCAACTGAGCAATCTTGCTTTCATAAAATATACCAACATTTGAATGACTGATGATTAACATGCTGTGATACACAGTTCAAAATTAAAGGCTCGAATGCTGTACATGAGAGGTTAAGCTCCCCCTGGCGGTTTTACAAGGCGACGCCGGATAGCTAGTCACGTGACACACGTGATACCGCGTGATACCCCGGTGGGCGTGTCGCGGTTTGCCGTGAAATACCTCACCCATTTTGAATGGCTGCATCTGTAGCTACTTGTGGATTCAAATACTCTATCGAGTGCTTTGATGAGTTTTTGCAATTTGATTGTCGTCCTGTCAGCCTGTTTCTGTTTTTTTTTTCAATCTAGTGATGGAAAGTAAGAGGGAAATGATGGAGCAATCCATAACCGCTCCGTAAAAATGGCAGAAAGAAATGGCCCGTCACTAAGGACATTTGTGAAGCAGAGGAGTGACATCACCACAAAGTGAATTATTCTGCTGATCGTTTTGGTGAATAATGATTGAGGCGCGTTAAGAGAAAGGTAGCTGCGTCAGCATGCTTAGGCTGCAAAGGATCAAGCAAAGGTTTACTCCATGCTGAAAAGAGAAGAAAAGAAGCACAACGTTTCGACTGTGGAGCCTTCTGCGCCATCTTCTTTAGCGGTGATGATGTTTACATTGGAAAAACTGAGACATGCGTCCCTGGGTGGGCTTGAACCACCAACCTTTCGGTTAACAGCCGAACGCGCTAACCGATTGCGCCACAGAGACTGACGGCCGCTTGTGCTTCCTACATTTGCAGGTTTATGGTCAAAGAAAACAATCACTTGCGCTTCTTGCAGCCGGCAATCTTTTTCCACTGACAACCAAGAAATGGATTTCATCTTTCACAAGCTGTATGGATTTCTTCAAAAACAAGTTATTCCAGAAAGGAAATGAATTCTTGCATTAAACTGAACCAAGCTGTACATGTTTGTCTGAAATGATACATTCGGCACAACAAGACACGGAGAGAGGCACCGCTGGTATTCAGACCCAGGATCGCCTGCTTACTAGGCGGGCACTTTAAGCCACTAGGGAACAGCGCCAGCGGAGCACCGCGCTTTTACAGACACTTGGACACATCTGCGTTCGGTGTGCACTTAACCTGCTCTCTGAGCCCGTTGCCTCCGTCCCATTTAATAGCAGAACTGACGCCAAGAGAAATGATGAGAAATGGCATTTATCAGGCACTTTTCATGTCCAAGGAGTTCAATGCCCTTGACACCTCCCCAAGGCGACAGAGCTGTGCATTCTTTGGCGACACCATTTTTTCTTTTGTTTAATTTCTATACTTATTGATAGAATAAAAACGATATGTCATGTACTGTAAGGGAAATGTCTCTTTTCATGGGGAAAGCTAGCACCAGCAAATGTTGTGTTTAGAAGAAGTGATTTAACATGACACGTGACCTAATTTACCGGAGCAAAAGCTCACCCAGCAAGCCCTGCTTTACTTCTACAGGAGAGAAGTACTGTAGAGTCTGCAAGATGTTCAGCTGGGTAGCTACGTCAGCATGCCTCGGCTGCAAAGGAACAAGTACTAGGTTTATTGCATGCTGAAAAGAGAAGAACGGAAACACAGCGTTTCGACTGTGAGGTCTTCTCACACCTGAAGAAGCCTCACACCTGTAAAAGGCTCCATGGTTTTCTTTCTTCTCTTTTCAACATGGAATACACCTATTGTCTGCAAGATGTGACAATTTCATGGTGTTTTGGAAGAAAACCTTTTTTCTTTGAATTCAAAATCAATCGGAATTTCAGCACAACACATCAACACTTTTTCTGTTTTAAGGAGATGATATTTTAAACCTGACAAAAATAGTAGGAAACACAAGTTTCTTGCTGTGAAAATTTAGATGGGGAAGTGTACTACTAGTAGCAGTGTAGAGCTCTCTGTGGTGGAGTGCAAGCGCATGTTCTATGGGCCAGTGGCGTAATGGATAACGCGTCTGACTTCGGATCAGAAGATTGTAGGTTTGAGTCCTGCCTGGCTCGTGAGGCTTTTAAACCTCTCAGGTTCCTAGGTAACAGGTTGCCGTCATGTATATGAACTATAGAAAAGCATTTGCCACAACCCGTAAATTAGCACGCAAGTGCGGGCTGGTGAACACAGAACTGTATGGAGATCATCTCCAGCTCCGAGCTCAATTGCAATGAAAAAACATGCAGAACAGAACTGGAGAGCAGCTGAATTTGTGCTCAGTAGGGTGGGGAGGACTCAGCATTGCTATTGTTCTAATTGGCATGAACTGCAGGGGATCTGAATCAGAACATGTCAGTCAGTTTGATCATTGCGTCAATATGTAGGCCACGTTAATACAGAATTATTACTTTGTCTGTCTCGTCTTTGTATATAGCTGAATGTCCCTGACAATTTCATGTTAGTTTTTAAGAACGACATTGGTGCTAATATATACATATATAGCATATAAGGAACACGTAAAAGTTTAGTCCATGCTGAAAAGATAAGAAAACCGCCACAACGTTTCATCTTGGAATAAATCTTTACTTGTTGTTTTGCAGCCTACCCATTCTGACCTAACTCCTCCCTTGAAATTCCCTAACAGATAAGGGTACGTAACGGCTCATGCGATGCTCAGTTGCAATTTGTCCCAAAACAAACAAGAACAGCAGCTGAGGGTTTGAGTTTGAACATGCACTGTATTAAAGCAGCTTTTATTTCCATTGATAAATGCTAGATATTCCTACAGAGATTCTCCAGGTGAGTAAGCGATTCCTGTTTCTGTTTCTATTTCTGTTTCATATATACAGTATATATATGTTACATGTGTCTCTGCAATAGTATAAATGTGTTATACACTATCAGGGGCTGCTTTTTTGTGCACCTCATCTACAACAAGGGTTTTTTTTTCATTTATGTTTGTGGACCTTCACCATTTGAGGAAGTGAGTTAGATAAGAAAGTTACAGGTATGGTGAGCAATGACTGACAAAGGCACGTACTGCGTATTCCTTACAGAAGTGTAAGCAATTTGTTCTAAAAAACACCGGCTAAAGTCCAACATCGTTAGCAATCTTATTACTTAAACAGAATTAACATCAATAAACTGTAAGGTGCTGGTACATGCGAGTAGATTTGATCTTCTATTAAACAAAAATGCAATTACAGCTCTAAAAAGGTCAACCTAGACTTCTGTAACAGATCTGTTCAGGTCATCGCTGTTTCTCTGACCATGTGAGTCTTTGGAATTTTAAAAGTGTATTTTGCTTGCCTTTCATGTGGTCTGTGTACAAGTCACTGTGGCGTATGCGGTCCTACACAGCCTTGCTATAGACGTGACGAGCCTCCGCTATGTTGCAATGGAGAACAGGTTCAGTACGGAGCTGCCGAGAAAATTCAGCTGGAAAGCTCGTTGCAGAAAAGCATCGTTCTCTGTGTCCAGCGGCAAAGCGTCCATCGTGGGTGCTGAAGAATCGATTTCACAGGCTGTGGGTCCAGGCGATTTAGAGTGTTAAAGGTCCCAGCGAAAACGAAACGGCGCTGGTCCTTTTACACGCACGCACGCAACCAAATGCAAAGGACGCCGTAGTCGGCAGGATTTGAACCTGCGCGGGGAGACCCCAACGGATTTCAAGTCCGTCACCTTAACCACTCGGCCACGACTACAGCAAGCGCCGCGGCCGCTGCCTTCTTGCTACAATCGAACAGGGAGTGCGAGGCGGCGGCGGCAGCGGAGGCAACTTTTTTCAAGTTCGCTCTCCGTTTAAGAAACCTTTTACGCCATACGTGCAAGCACACACACACACACCTCAGAGGACTTAAGGGTGGCTTCAAGTTGGAATGATAAAGTCTCCCCGTTCGGACATGAAAACAGAACGTTCTTAGACAGAAAGCAATCAACAACAGAGACATCTGGACGACGATTTTAGTCACTGCACTTTGAATAGCATTTTTACTCCAGTTACAGGAGATGCACCAATGGCCCTTGACCTACGCTCTTACCAATGCCTTGAACATTCAAACAAAACAGCCCTCAAGTCCTGCGGTTTAATATAACGCTGTTACGTGTCGAGGCAGTATTTGACTCTGTCCTACCGTTGAGACACGGGGCGTATATGGAAATGAACACATGCTACGGATCGTCTCTAATCGGTCCCTACAGTTGGAAGGCTCCTTGAAGCGTGCACCCCCATCATTCATCTTTGCGCATCTGTGAAAGGTAGACTCTTGAGCAATGTTTGAGCCAGCTCTAAGGCAACTAGTGCTATTGGACAGACACCTCTGGAAGATCCTAAGAGTCTCTTAACACCACTTCCAGCAGCAAGCTTAATTGTTCGCTGGAGGTCTCCCACCCAGGTACTGACCAGGCAAAGAATCACCAGTACATTGAATGAGGAAGTTAATCCTGAAATCCAATTACATATCTCAAGGTAAGACAAATCCATAAGAACATGTCTTAGTATTACTTCGTTTACATTAGTATGGCACTGAGTTGGAGCTCCTCTTTAAGCTGTGGTTTAGTTTTGCATTCATGTGTTTCTAGAGCAGTTATTTATGGGGGTGGGTGGGTCTTTCACAGAGGCTCAGGACAAATCCCCCGCCTGAAAGTCTAATGTGTGCGTTCAGACAGTCACAGGTCAAGAGCCAGGCAGGAGGACAATGGACAGAAGAGCCAACGAACTAAAAATAAAAGAACAGATATGAAAAAGCCACCATCTTTTTCTTTTTGACATTTTCCGACTTTCATGCAAGCCAGGACAAAGTTGCTCGTAGCTACTTGTGGATTCAAATACTCTATCGAGTGCTTTGATGAGTTTTTGCAATTTGATTGTCGTCCTATCAGCCTGTTTCTGTTTTTTTTTTTCAATCTTGGGATGGAAAGTATGAGGGAAATGATGGAGCAATCAATAACCGCTCCGGAAAAATGGCAGAATGAAATGGTCCGTCACTAAGGACATTTGTGAAGCAGAGGAGTGACATCACCACAAAGGCGACACATTCTGCTGATGGTTTTGGTGAATAATGATTGAGGTGCGTTAAGAGAAAGGTAGCTGTGTCAGCATGCGTAGGCTGCAAAGGATCAAGCAAAGGTTTACTCCATGCTGAAAAGAGATGAAAAGAAGCACAACGTTTCGACTGTGGAGCCTTCTGCGCCATCTTCTTTAGCGGTGATGATGTTTACATTGGAAAAACTGAGACATGCGTCCCTGGGTGGGCTTGAACCACCAACCTTTCGGTTAACAGCCGAACGCGCTAACCGATTGCGCCACAGAGACTGACGGCCGCTTGTGCTCCCTACATTTGCAGGTTTATGGTCAAAGAAAACAATCACTTGCGCTTCTTGCAGCCGGCAATCTTTTTCCACTGACAACCAAGAAATGGATTTCATCTTTCACAAGCTGTATGGATTTCTTCAAAAACAAGTTATTCCAGAAAGGAAATGAATTCTTGCATTAAACTGAACCAAGCTGTACATGTTTGTCTGAAATGAGACATTCGGCACAACAAGACACGGAGAGAGGCACCGCTGGTATTCAGACCCAGGATCGCCTGCTTACTAGGCGGGCACTTTAAGCCACTAGGGAACAGCGCCAGCGGAGCACCGCGCTTTTACAGACACTTGGACACATCTGCGTTCGGTGTGCACTTAACCTGCTCTCTGAGCCCGTTGCCTCCGTCCCATTTAATAGCAGAACTGACGCCAAGAGAAATGATGAGAAATGGCATTTATCGGGCACTTTTCATGTCCAAGGAGTTCAATGCCCTTGACACCTCCCCAAGGCGACAGAGCTGTGCATTCTTTGGCGACACCATTTTTTCTTTTGTTTAATTTCTATACTTATTGATAGAATAAAAACGATATGTCATGTACTGTAAGGGAAATGTCTCTTTTCATGGGGAAAGCTAGCACCAGCAAATGTTGTGTTTAGAAGAAGTGATTTAACATGACACGTGACCTAATTTACCGGAGCAAAAGCTCACCCAGCAAGCCCTGCTTTACTTCTACAGGAGAGAAGTACTGTAGAGTCTGCAAGATGTTCAGCTGGGTAGCTACGTCAGCATGCCTCGGCTGCAAAGGAACAAGTACTAGGTTTATTGCATGCTGAAAAGAGAAGAACGGAAACACAGCGTTTCGACTGTGAGGTCTTCTCACACCTGAAGAAGCCTCACACCTGTAAAAGGCTCCATGGTTTTCTTTCTTCTCTTTTCAACATGGAATACACCTATTGTCTGCAAGATGTGACAATTTCATGGTGTTTTGGAAGAAAACCTTTTTTCTTTGAATTCAAAATCAATCGGAATTTCAGCACAACACATCAACACTTTTTCTGTTTTAAGGAGATGATATTTTAAACCTGACAAAAATAGTAGGAAACACAAGTTTCTTGCTGTGAAAATTTAGATGGGGAAGTGTACTACTAGTAGCAGTGTAGAGCTCTCTGTGGTGGAGTGCAAGCGCATGTTCTATGGGCCAGTGGCGTAATGGATAACGCGTCTGACTTCGGATCAGAAGATTGTAGGTTCGAGTCCTGCCTGGCTCGTGAGGCTTTTAAACCTCTCAGGTTCCTAGGTAACAGGTTGCCGTCATGTATATGAACTATAGAAAAGCATTTGCCACAACCCGTAAATTAGCACGCAAGTGCGGGCTGGTGAACACAGAACTGTATGGAGATCATCTCCAGCTCCGAGCTCAATTGCAATGAAAAAACATGCAGAACAGAACTGGAGAGCAGCTGAATTTGTGCTCAGTAGGGTGGGGAGGACTCAGCATTGCTATTGTTCTAATTGGCATGAACTGCAGGGGATCTGAATCAGAACATGTCAGTCAGTTTGATCATTGCGTCAATATGTAGGCCACGTTAATACAGAATTATTACTTTGTCTGTCTCGTCTTTGTATATAGCTGAATGTCCCTGACAATTTCATGTTAGTTTTTAAGAACGACATTGGTGCTAATATATACATATATAGCATATAAGGAACACGTAAAAGTTTAGTCCATGCTGAAAAGATAAGAAAACCGCCACAACGTTTCATCTTGGAATAAATCTTTACTTGTTGTTTTGCAGCCTACCCATTCTGACCTAACTCCTCCCTTGAAATTCCCTAACAGATAAGGGTACGTAACGGCTCATGCGATGCTCAGTTGCAATTTGTCCCAAAACAAACAAGAACAGCAGCTGAGGGTTTGAGTTTGAACATGCACTGTATTAAAGCAGCTTTTATTTCCATTGATAAATGCTAGATATTCCTACAGAGATTCTCCAGGTGAGTAAGCGATTCCTGTTTCTGTTTCTATTTCTGTTTCATATATACAGTATATATATGTTACATGTGTCTCTGCAATAGTATAAATGTGTTATACACTATCAGGGGCTGCTTTTTTGTGCACCTCATCTACAACAAGGGTTTTTTTTTCATTTATGTTTGTGGACCTTCACCATTTGAGGAAGTGAGTTAGATAAGAAAGTTACAGGCATGGTGAGCAATGACTGACAAAGGCACGTACTGCGTATTCCTTACAGAAGTGTAAGCAATTTGTTCTAAAAAACACCGGCTAAAGTCCAACATCGTTAGCAATCTTATTACTTAAACAGAATTAACATCAATAAACTGTAAGGTGCTGGTACATGCGAGTAGATTTGATCTTCTATTAAACAAAAATGCAATTACAGCTCTAAAAAGGTCAACCTAGACTTCTGTAACAGATCTGTTCAGGTCATCGCTGTTTCTCTGACCTTGTGAGTCTTTGGAATTTTAAAAGTGTATTTTGCTTGCCTTTCATGTGGTCTGTGTACAAGTCACTGTGGCGTATGCGGTCCTAACCAGCCTTGCTATAGACGTGACGAGCCTCCGCTATGTTGCAATGGAGAACAGGTTCAGTACGGAGCTGCCGAGAAAATTCAGCTGGAAAGCTCGTTGCAGAAAAGCATCGTTATCTGTGTCCAGCGGCAAAGCGTCCATCGTGGGTGCTGAAGAATCGATTTCACAGGCTGCGGGTCCAGGCGATTTAGAGTGTTAAAGGTCCCAGCGAAAACGAAACGGCGCTGGTCCTTTTACACGCACGCACGCAACCAAATGCAAAGGACGCCGTAGTCGGCAGGATTTGAACCTGCACGGGGAGACCCGAACGGATTTCAAGTCCGTCACCTTAACCACTCGGCCACGACTACAGCGAGCGCCGCGGCCGCTGCCTTCTTGCTACAATCGAACAGGGAGTGCGAGGTGGCGGCGGCAGCGGAGGCAACTTTTTTCAAGTTCGCTCTCCGTTTAAGAAACCTTTTACGCCATACGTGCAAGCACACACGCACACACCTCAGAGGACTTAAGGGTGGCTTCAAGTTGGAATGATAAAGTCTCCCCGTTCGGACATGAAAACAGAACGTTCTTAGACTGAAAGCAATCAACAACGGAGACATGTGGACGACGATTTTAGTCACTGCACTTTGAATAGCATTTTTACTCCAGTTACAGGAGATGCACCAATGGCCCTTGACCTACGCTCTTACCAATGCCTTGAACATTCAAACAAAACAGCCCTCAAGTCCTGCGGTTATATATAATGCTGTTACGTGTCGAGGCAGTATTTGACTCTGTCCTACCGTTGAGACACGGGGCAGATATGGAAACGAACACATGCTACGGATCGTCTCTAATCGGTCCCTACAGTTGGAAGGCTCCTTGAAGCGTGCACCCCCATCATTCATCTTTGCGCATCTGTGAAAGGTAGACTCTTGAGCAATGTTTGAGCCAGCTCTAAGGCAACTAGTGCTATTGGACAGACACCTCTGGAAGATCCTAAGAGTCTCTTAACACCACTTCCAGCAGCAAGCTTAATTGTTCGCTGGAGGTCTCCCACCCAGGTACTGACCAGGCAAAGAATCACCAGTACATTGAATGAGGAAGTTAATCCTGAAATCCAATTACATATCTCAAGGTAAGACAAATCCATAAGAACATGTCTTAGTATTACTTCGTTTACATTAGTATGGCACTGAGTTGGAGCTCCTCTTTAAGCTGTGGTTTAGTTTTGCATTCATGTGTTTCTAGAGCAGTTATTTATGGGGGTGGGTGGGTCTTCCACAGAGGCTCAGGACAAATCCCCCGCCTGAAAGTCTAATGTGTGCGTTCAGACAGTCACAGGTCAAGAGCCAGGCAGGAGGACAATGGACAGAAGAGCCAACGAACTAAAAATGAAAGAACAAATATGAAAAAGCCACCATCTTTTTCTTTTTGACATTTTCCGACTTTCATGCAAGCCAGGACAAAGTTGCTCGTAGCTACTTGTGGATTCAAATACTCTATCGAGTGCTTTGATGAGTTTTTGCAATTTGATTGTCGTCCTGTCAGCCTGTTTCTGTTTTTTTTTTTTCAATCTAGGGATGGAAAGTATGAGGGAAATGATGGAGCAATCAATAACCGCTCCGGAAAAATGGCAGAAAGAAATGGTCCGTCACTAAGGACATTTGTGAAGCAGAGGAGTGACATCACCACAAAGGCGACACATTCTGCTGATGGTTTTGGTGAATAATGATTGAGGCGCGTTAAGAGAAAGGCAGCTGTGTCAGCATGCGTAGGCTGCAAACGATCAAGCAAAGGTTTACTCCATGCTGAAAAGAGAAGAAAAGAAGCACAACGTTTCGACTGTGGAGCCTTCTGCGCCATCTTCTTTAGCGGTGATGATGTTTACATTGGAAAAACAGAGACATGCGTCCCTGGGTGGGCTTGAACCACCAACCTTTCGGTTAACACCTGAACGCGCTAACCGATTGAGCCACAGAGACTGACGGCCGCTTGTGTTCCCTACATTTGCAGGTTTATGGTCAAAGAAAACAATCACTTGCACTTCTTGCAGCCGGCAATCTTTTTCCACTGACAACCAAGAAATGGATTTCATCTTTCACAAGCTGTATGGATTTCTTCAAAAACAAGTTATTCCAGAAAGGAAATGAATTCTTACATTAAACTGAACCAAGCTGTACATGTTTGTCTGAAATGAGACATTCGGCACAACAAGACACGGAGAGAGGCACCGCTGGTATTCAGACCCAGGATCGCCTGCTTACTAGGCGGGCACTTTAAGCCACTAGGGAACAGCGCCAGCGGAGCACCGCGCTTTTACAGACACTTGGACACATCTGCGTTCGGTGTGCACTTAACCTGCTCTCTGAGCCCGTTGCCTCCGTCCCATTTAATAGCAGAACTGACGCCAAGAGAAATGATGAGAAATGGCATTTATCGGGCACTTTTCATGTCCAAGGAGTTCAATGCCCTTGACACCTCCCCAAGGCGACAGAGCTGTGCATTCTTTGGCGACACCATTTTTTCTTTTGTTTAATTTCTATACTTATTGATAGAATAAAAACGATATGTCATGTACTGTAAGGGAAATGTCTCTTTTCATGGGGAAAGCTAGCACCAGCAAATGTTGTGTTTAGAAGAAGTGATTTAACATGACACGTGACCTAATTTACCGGAGCAAAAGCTCACCCAGCAAGCCCTGCTTTACTTCTACAGGAGAGAAGTACTGTAGAGTCTGCAAGATGTTCAGCTGGGTAGCTACGTCAGCATGCCTCGGCTGCAAAGGAACAAGTACTAGGTTTATTGCATGCTGAAAAGAGAAGAACGGAAACACAGCGTTTCGACTGTGAGGTCTTCTCACACCTGAAGAAGCCTCACACCTGTAAAAGGCTCCATTGTTTTCTTTTTTCTCTTTTCAACATGGAATACACCTATTGTCTCCAAGATGTGACAATTTCACGGTGTTTTGGAAGAAAACGTTTTTTCTTTGAATTCAAAATCAATCGGAATTTCAGCACGACACATCAACACTTTTTCTGTTTTAAGGAGATGATATTTTAAACCTGATAAAAATAGTAGGAAACACAAGTTTCTTGCTGTGAAAATTTAGATGGGGAGGTGTACTACTAGTAGCAGTGTAGAGCTCTCTGTGGTGGAGTGCAAGCGCCTGTTCTATGGGCCAGTGGCGTAATGGATAACGCGTCTGACTTCGGATCAGAAGATTGTAGGTTCGAGTCCTGCCTGGCTCGTGAGGCTTTTAAACCTCTCAGGTTCCTCGGTAACAGGTTGCCGTCATGTATATGAACTATAGAAAAGCATCTGCCACAACCCGTAAATTAGCACGCAAGTGCGGGCTAGTTAACACAGAACTGTATGGAGATCATCTCCAGCTCCGAGCTCAATTGCAATGAAAAAACATGCAGAACAGAACTGGAGAGCAGCTGAATTTGTGCTCAGTAGGGTGGGGAGGACTCAGCATTGCTATTGTTCTAATTGGCATGAACTGCAGGGGATGTGAATCAGAACATGTCAGTTAGTTCGATCATTGCGTCAATATGTAGGCCACGTTAATACAGAATTATTACTTTGTCTGTCTCGTCTTTGTATATAGCTGAATGTCCCTGACAATTTCATGTTAGTTTTTAAGAACGACATTGGTGCTAATATATACATATATAGCATATAAGGAACACGTAAAAGTTTAGTCCATGCTGAAAAGATAAGAAAACCGCCACAACGTTTCATCTTGGAATAAATCTTTACTTGTTGTTTTGCAGCCTACCCATTCTGACCTAACTCCTCCCTTGAAATTGCCAAACAGATAAGGGTACGTAACGGCTCATGCGATGCTCAGTTGCAATTTGTCCCAAAACAAACAAGAACAGCAGCTGAGGGTTTGAGTTTGAACATGCACTGTATTAAAGCAGCTTTTATTTCCATTGATAAATGCTATATATTCCTACAGAGATTCTCCAGGTGAGTAAGCGATTCCTGTTTCTGTTTCTATTTCTGTTTCATATATATATATACAGTATATATACAGTATTGTACTATTATTATATAATTCGTTACACTGTGGCTGTGTTGTGTGTGTTAAGCTGCTGTTGCACTGCAATTTCCCTCACGGGATCAATAAAGTATCTATCTATAAGAAGACATTACCAACAACGACCACAAGATGGAGATATTGTCTAGACATTACCAACAACGACCACAAGATGGAGATATTGTCCAAAGAGGCAAGAAGGGCAAAGCCGCGATAAGGTAAAATCATTTTTTGTAAGAGATTGCTGTCAGAATGCACATCCGTATCCCAAACAGAATCTCTAGTAAAATATGATCATTTGTGAAACAGGCAAATGAGTGTCTGCTACAATATGATTGCTACAGATGCAGCCATTCAAAATGTGCGGGCGATACTGCATTATTTTCCGGTACGCTGTACGCAGTCTACCGCGAGTTACTGGTAAATACCGCGAGTTACCGGTAAATACCGCTAGCAAAATAATAGTATCCGGAATTTCCGCAAGGTGGAGCTAATAAAGCTCAACTTCTCATGTTTGAGCTGTAGCCATCAAAGTCTTTAATGAAGATATTACTAATAGTATTAATAATAAATGACCTTGGACAAGCTGTAAACTCAAAGTATTGCCCTGGTCCACATTATTTTTTTCACTGACCTTCTTTGTAAAAGTAACACCACAGCATTTCGCAATCACGCATTTTTTTCCAATCATGCAAAGTACAGTAATTTTTGAGAATCGATTCACCATGCCTTTCACATGCTCATAAAAGAGATTGATTTAGGAACATAAACATATTACCGTATGCAAACTGTACTGTATACAGTTTGTATATGTATATGTATATGTATATGTATATTTAATGTCTTAACTGTGCCCGTTTAAGTATTGAATATTTATATGGAATTTTACCACTGAAGGGAAATCTTAGTGCCTGAGCATAAAAAGAATAGGAGCGTAATGCAACGCGTGTGAAGGCCATAAACGATATTAATTTTGGAACATAAACATACAGTATATGGCTGGTCTCGGTACTTTAAAGAAAACATACACGAAACATGGTTTCATTATGACCAGAATCAGTCTTGAGATATTTTTAACTTGATTTACAGTATTTGAGAGGTATGTCTTGACACCGATACTACGTAAATACTCCTCACGTATATGTTTCTAGGTTTATATTATGCATTTCATACGGTCAAATTGCTTTTGAGCAACTGATAAGAAGCGCGAAACGGTATGCCCAGGGCGTTTTAGTTTTTGTTTTGTTTTAATGCAGTGCAGTGGATTGATTAGAGATATCAAGTACATACAAGTCATTTTTTAAATGTTGTAGTTCGTCTTGTAAAAATGTTACGAGTACATCATCTGTCAACAATTACACAGGTTCTGTTTCCATATTGCGGTTTTTGGTTACGTAATACTATTTTCTACTTTCACGTTGTGAATATATGATTTGGGCAAACAGAGCCGCAAAGAAGTACATTATGGGTTGTTGTTGTTTTTTTGCAGTTTTATCTAAAATAAGCGATGCTTAAACCTTTGTCTGATTCTTGTGAAACTATCCACACGACAGTTACCTAGGAGTTGACTTCAGTGATGTCACTGATGGGATGTTTCTAAAAATCCATCCTCTGTAAAACATCTTCTCTAGTTGTTCTGCATATGTATTCGCTAATGAAGCTATGTGTTCTGAGCCTGGTTCTCTACATTTCTGTATGAACCAGCTTAGAGGGCTAAAGACAGCTTGTGTTTAAATTGAGTGTAAGGTAATTTATGCTTCTAAAGTCATGGTCAGCATTTATTATTGTACTGTGCTGTAAACTTCTTCTGTGCCTAATTACATTATTTTATAGTCGATAATGTTTCTGTAGTGCTTTTTCAGCCCTCAGCATGTGACTGCGCTGGTGGTGCTGTGGGTTAGGTTCCTGACTCCTATGTCACATGGTCTGTGGTTGAATCTCATGGAACTATGACTTTAATTTTTAACAAACATTTCTTTGAAAAAATGAAACATTTCCCTTGGTCAGAGATTAAATAAAACCTCACTCGCATCAAAACAAATTTATATTTCTAAATATCACAACATGATCGAATTTACGTCTTTTTAATAACAATGAATAGTCACCTATGCGTTACAAAATAAACATTTATATTGATTTGAATCGAGTTTTGATTTAAATCGTAAACGCGTGTTTAAAGGCGATATACTGTATAAAAGCGCTGATTCTTATGGAATGTGTTTGGCCGGGGATTCAAAAAAAATATTTTTTTTAATCGCGTATCTAAGGAAAATTGCAGTATAACTTTGTTCATGCACAAACAGTGGCATGTTACATTATAATTTGGGTGTCTCCTCTTGCCAGAAAGCTCTAAATTGGATTTTGAGTGCGGTTTTTGACTTTTTCTAAATTGCAACCCATAAATAAAGCTGATACAGTTTAGACTTACTGTATTCTAAACTGTATTACAACATCACATTGGACAATGCAACGTAAATTGCAAAAATGCACTTGGAATCTGTCCAAGCCCTACTACGAAAATTATTAAAACTGCGACACTTATCATTCATCTTTAAATAAACTTTATTTTATATAGCGTTTTAAGCGAATAGGTAATTAGATTGCTCATAAACCTAATCGCTTTTTCTACATAAACACAGCGTGATTGCTCTCTGAAAATGCTTTTTTCTTTATATTTAGGCTCAGATTTCAACTATAGATTGTATTATTATAAACTTTCTTGGAAAAATGTCTTTTATGTAAACCATGTTTGCTATTAATTCATTTAGGGCTAAAATACGTTCATTGTCTTCCAATCGAGTCGAGTTGACATTGGAAGCTTGCCACGCCCGGACTGTTACACCAACGCATTAGCATGTTGAAGCGATTTCATTGAGGAGGCCATCTACTAGTTAACACTGTACTTCCTACTTTGAAAACACCTGTGAAATCCGGCAGAGAGGGGGGTTGTACTCGTTAATGTCTGATGACATACAAGTGGAAAGATTACAGATTTTAATCGTTTTTTTTTCTGAACCAGGGAAAATCTGATCATGTTTCTCTATAACAATAATAAAAAACTTTATTTTAAATTATTTTACATATCCCGCTTGCACATCGCACGACTTTAATAAATCTATTCTTTATTAATACTAAATAAATAATACTAAAAATACTACAGGAAAGAGGTCACTTGATTTTTGGAATAATTCCAAATAGCACAATGATCCACTGGCATTCCTGAAGTCTGTTTAGTGCATAATCTTCCAAATACAATCACTAAGCAATTATAAGAATTATACCATCCTATTTCTTTGTGATGTCCTGTAAAAACTAAACCTATTTTTATAAGGCTTTTACTCAAAAGGTTTCCAAACACACAAAGCATTTGTGAAGTACTATAGTATTTCTAAAGGTTACTGGTACAACATCAATCATTAAAGCTTAACAATAAAGTTTAGATTGCTGACTATGGACTAACTACATTAACTAACTGCAATGCAACATTATACATTTTACAAGAATATCTGGTTGAATTCTTGCATTTGTAGCCAATTTAATGCGAGAGAAATAAGCCAATTTAATTATTTCACAAAAAATAATGTAATATAAAATGGATGTTTTTAACTTTATTGTAGTGTTTTAGAAACTAATATGTCTTCAAAAATGGTTGTTTTTCACTCCTAGGAATGAAAGCTGTTGTTATATGATGTTTATTTTCAAATTTGGAAAAATCAAAGGATTCTAGCTTTCTCCCCTTGCAGGCATCGGACACAGAGAACCTCATGGTTTTCCTAAAAATCATTTTTTATGTTCCCTGGTGTTCCAAACTTAGTTTTAATTTGTTATTATGTTAAAAACAGGGTAATAAATTTCTAATTGGACTATAAATAATGTCATATTGTCTGCTATAAAACTGATGTTTTCAACTCTATTGTAGAGATTCTAGAATCATCTAATAGAGAATTGAAATAAAAAAAGGGCATAAGAAAACATTACCAACAACGACCACAAGATGGAGATATTGTCTAGACATTACCAACAACGACCACAAGATGGAAATATTGTCCAAAAAGGCAAGAAGGGCAAAGCCGCGATAAGGTAAAATCATTTTTTGAAAGAGATTGCTGTCAGAATGCACAACTGAATCCCAAACAGAATCTCTAGTCAAATATGATCATTTGTGAAACAGGCAAATGAGTCTCTCAGGTGCCCATTGCTCATTTTCAGACACATTTATGCAATACTTTCACCATGCGTTGAGCAATAGGGATTAAAGATACCAGAGGTAAGGTTTAAAAGTGATTCTGAGGTGCAACACATCAGCAATACAGCTAGGCATCTGAAATGCGGGGTTTGAGAGCCCTTCAGGGAACACCGTACCCTAAAGGTACCAGAAGTCCAGTAGTATAAGCATTAAGTCACTGTCACCCCTGTTACAATGTGATTGCTACATATCTTCATTTCTTTGGTTTTTAAGGAGTAAGAGTGCAGGGGGTCTAAATCTGCGATCCAGTGTGTTGAAGTATTTCACAACATTACCTGTAGCCTGTATGGAAATAAATACTAATTCTGATTATTGCCCTGGGCATGTACCAATAAATCACTGAGCATATATATATATATCACTGTGTTGAAGCTAGAGACCTGTATGTAATATTATGGTGCTAAAATGTCATTTTCACATATATTAATGTAATAAATGATTGCTTATGCTTTATAAACAAATCTAATTAAAATAAATGATTAAGTTTTGTATTTATCTTGTACCATAGAACATGATTTTCTTTGTATTTCAAGCCCACAAAGTGTCCAAATGACGCACTACATGATATAAGGAAGATTATCACATGCATATCGGTATTATCTTTCTTATGAAAATGCATTCCTTTCATTACCTTTTACTTTTTAAAATGAACTCAAATTGTGTATAATGTAATAATTTAAGTAGAAGTGCTTCACTGCTCTATGCCGTCTGGAAATAAATCCTCAGACTACTTACTGCCCTGGGCATGTACCAATAAATTACAGGAGCACATCTATATATCACTGCGTTGAAGCAGGAGACACACAATCACTGCAAACACATCCTAAATACAGTGTTCTAGCACCTTTGACCTCATCCAGAACATATCATTTCTTGAAAGGGATTGCTGTCCGAATGCACATCTGAATCCCAAACAGAATCTCTAGTAAAATACGATCATTTGTGAAACAGGCAAATGACTGTCTCAGGGGCCCATTCCTCATTCTCAAGACACATGTATGCAGTACGTACACCATGCATTGAGCAATAGGGATTAAAGACACCACAGCTAAGGTTAGAAGTCATTCTGACTATATTCTAAAATATTGGACTCATATTCTTATGATGGCAGACATGATGCTGCGTTTAAAACCGGGGTTAATGGACATTATATGACTGTCAATTCTGTTTTGTTTTGGAGACTCTTGGCTGCCTATATGGTACACTGCAGCGTGAAGGAATTATTTTCCAAAACTGTGTCAGCTCAAAAGTTGTAAGAGAACCTCTCCAGCTGCTTTAACTCTCTTCATTTTTGTCATTTAATTGTCTGTCGGCACTATGTGGCAGCGTTGCATGACAACCCCTCTCACCACGGAAAGGAACCTAACAGCTTTGGTAAGAGAGTAGAAAAGGACCTGGCCAGTAAGGGGCACGAACCCGTGACTTTGGCGTTATTAGCACCATGCTCTAACCAACTGAGCTAACCGGCCTCACGACAGTGGCTCTCTCTGTGCTGCAAAAAATCGAACTCAGGGAATTTCTTTTGCCCTCCTTTGAATAGAAAGCCGTGTAATTCAGTGTACGGGCTTTCTCATGCAGTTTCATGGTTCTTGTAACCCAAATCCTACACTGGCCTGAAGTGCCCCCCATTTCACAGAATTTTTCAGCTGATTTAAAATGTACCTAAAGGAGAAGCATTATTGAAGACGATCAATTACCAAGAGCTTTTGTCAAAGGTTTTGGTGGTCATTTTTAATGACCACAGAGCGCTGTGACCTCGGTTTTACATCTCATCCAAAAGACAGCACCCTTTTACAACACAGCGTCTCCGTCACTATGCTGGGGCATTGGGACCCGCACAGACCTCAGGGTGAGCGCCCCACCGCCGGCACCATTAACACCGCTTCCAGCTGGAAGCTTTGTTTTTCCCTGTAGCTCACCCTCATCCGGGTACTGACCTGGCTCACACCTGCTTTGCTTCAGTGGGTTTTCAGTTGCGAGTTGCAAGGGGATGCAAGTGATGGAGCAGCTCGCTGCAAAAGCCACTGCATTGGCCGGGAATCAAAGCCGAGCCTCCCGCGTGGCAGGCGAGAATTCTACCACTGAACCACCAACGCTCAGAACCCGGGCCTTCAAAAAAGACGCTTTTTTGGTGCTCTGTGCAAAAAGCGTCGACATCTGCTTCCAGCTGTAAAATGCCATTCGCGGACGCTGAAGAACTTATTTGCAAGGGAGCGGGTACAAGCAATTTGGCATTTTAAAACCACCAGGAACACCGAACAGGCGCGCTTCTTTGCTTGCGCCGAAACACAACGACAGGAGGTGGACAACGTAGTCGGCAGGATTCGAACCTCTTTCTGTCTATTATATACTAAATGTTCTCTTGTCTGTCTCTTGTTTGTATAGAACTGAATGTCCCTGACAATGTACTGTTAGTTTTAATTGAAGAACGGCATTTGTGTTCAAATATATCAGACAAGTTTACGTAACTGCTCATGCGACACTCAGTTGTAATTAGTCAAGAAATAAAGTCGAACAACAGCTGCGGGTTTGATTCTGAACGTATCAGATTGCAGCACCTTTTACTTCCATTGACAAATGATAGAGATTCGAAGAGAGATCCTTCAGACCAGCAAGCAAACCCACGGCTATTTCG
The DNA here is from genome assembly GCF_040954835.1 of Lepisosteus oculatus. Lineage (NCBI taxonomy): Eukaryota > Metazoa > Chordata > Actinopteri > Semionotiformes > Lepisosteidae > Lepisosteus > Lepisosteus oculatus. The sequence goes on along the minus strand of NW_027167934.1, from coordinate 2,541,804 downwards.
GTTTTCTATCTAGGCAACGTTGGTGTCTGCAATAGCATACATGAAAGCCTGATGCAATTTCTGTGGCTAAATTTGTTGCACGTCATGCACAGTAAGAGTGTTTCTAACACCAAATAAAAAGTCAACAATTAGCGATCACGCCTTCTCCTCAGTTAACCCACTGAAACCCTTGCTGTTAACAGTTCTTTAATGCATGCTTTACGAGCACCTACATATTGTGTCGGTTCTTTCAGTTTTATTCATTAGGTTTTCAAAGGCATAAGTAGAACACCAGAGGTGCGAACGCAAGATGTGTGGTTATCTGAAGAACTCATTTCCATGGCAGCGGGGCCAAGCTATTTAGTGTTTTTATAGTACCAGGGAAGGAGAAGCGGCACTTCACCTTTGCCGCGCAGGCACAAGGAGACGTGCGGCAGACGTCGTAGTCGGCAAGATTTGAACCTGCATGGGGAGTCCCCAACGGATTTCGAGTCCATCGCCTTAACCACTCGGCCACGACTACAGCGAGTTCACCATCGCCGCATTCCTCCTTTAATCTAACACGGAGTGCGACGTGGCTGCGGAAACCTTTTCAAAGTCGCTCTCCGTTAAAAAAAAATAATACCTTTGACAAAATACGTGCCGGCAGACAGACACGCCTCAGAGGGTTTAAGGCTGGCTTCATGTCGGAATGATAAAGTCTCCCCGTCCGGACATGAAAATGCCACTTTGTTACACACAAAAAAAGAATCAACAACAGAGAAATGCCCACAAGCATTTGAAAAGCCGCACCACGTCGCACTTGAAATAGCTCTTACATTAGTGGTAGACGCAGGAATCGCATTTTTATTTACGCTCTTACCAACGCGATGGAAAGCAAAACAAAGCAAAGCAGAGCAAAACAAAACGAACAAACGAAAACCCTGCACATAACGCCGTTACGTGCCCAAGTGGTATTGTACGTCATCCTAGCACTGCACCCCGGGGCGTACGGTACATGGGAACGAGCACACGCCATGAATCGTCTCGAATCACTCCCTACAGCTGTAAGGCGCCTTGAAGCGTGCACCCCCAACATTCTTCTTTGCGCATCTGTGATAGGTAAACTCTTGAGCAAACTCTGAACCAGCTCTAAGGAAACTAATCCAATTAGACGTAACTTTGACTCATCTTTTTACGCTCAGTGCTGGATTGCTCAAACTCCAGCTAGGGTTAGGGTTAGCATTACCACGCTACTTAGACACTTTGTTTACGCTCAGTGCTGGATTTTGGGAACTTCAGGACGAGTGGGAATTTTCTCCTATCTGTCCATTCTGTTTTGTTTTGGAGACTCTTGGCTGCCTATGTTGTACAGTGCAGCGTGAAGGAAACATTTTCCAAAACTGTGTCAGCTCAAGAGTTGTAAGAAAACCTCTCCAGCTGCTACAACTCTCTTCATTTTTGTCATTTAATGTGACACTCGATGTATAACTGGAGCCTCACATATGCAAATGGTGCGGCTCCAGTTCGACACCCAGTTCGACACCACTTTACAGTATATGACAAAAGCATGGCAAACTGTGCCGGACCAGCAGATAACTTCCGCTTATTTTGACCATATTAAACATTGGAAATCTTCCCACTTGCATTTGTGACACTTGATTTTGGCTCCACCTAAGAAACTCTTAAATCTTCTAACACTTTTCTCTTCTCCCGCAACACTTGTCTGTCGGCACTATGTGGAAGCGTTGCATGACAACCCATCTCACCACGGAAAGGAACCTAACAGCTTTGGTAAGAGAGTAGAATTACCTGAAGAACTGCTTTCCATGGAAGCAGGACCAAGCGATGTAGCATTTTTATAGTACCAGGAAAGGAGAAGCGGCACTTCGCCTTTGCCACACAGGCACAAGGCGACGTGCAGCAGACGCCGTAGTCAGCAGGATTCGAACCTGAGCGGGGAGTCCTCAATGGATTTCAAGTCCATCGCCTTAACTACTCGGCCACAACTACAGTGAGCTCGCCGCCGCCGCATTCCTCCTCCGGAGTGCGAGGTGTCTGCGGAAACCTTTTTAAAGTCGCTCTCCGTTAAAAAAAAAATACCTTTCACAAGATACATGCCGGCAGACAGACACGCCTCAGAGGGTTTAAGGCTGGCTTCACGTTCAAATGATAAAGTCTCACCGTCCGGATGTCAAAATGCAACTTTGGCAGACAGAAAAAAAACATCAACAAACCACAAATGTGGACAAGGATTTTACAAGCTGCACCACACTGCACTTTCAAAAGCATTTACATTCGTGTTAGACGCAGGAATTGTCCTTGTTTTGCGCGCTTACGAACGCCATACAAATAAAACAGGTCTACGGGTCTGAAACCTGCTCCACGGAAAACAGTTCTGTTGCGCTTTTGATCAAAGGGAGATTCTCTGTTCTTACTTTTTCATGACATAACACCCAAAGGGGCTTCTTTGGAGCTGGATTCCAACCAGCATCCTAAAGTTTCTTGGTCGTATCCTTTACAGTCCTCTGTTCGGTCGACATGGAACAGAAGGGGGCAGCTTTCCTCACACATACAGTGCAGTTCTGCATCAGACCTCTAACTCGTTTCCTTAGCTTGGATTTAAGCCACGAAGCAGGCTTCTACTGTATAAACGTCTAGAGGAATCACAAACTATTTGAGAGGCCATCATCCCAGGGGGAACTGACAAAGTCTATCCCTAAACACCTAGCGCAGTCTCTCGAGAGACTGTCAAAAATCGCTTTCTCCGTTTGTGCTGCAAGTAAGTGAAAATGCGGTCTCAACCCAGAGCCACTTGGCAGCAGCGGCACGTAAATACTGTTACTGCCACTGCTCGATACCGACGTTAGCCTACTATACCATGTTCAGCCACCGCTAGAAAATGTACAGCTCTAGTACTGGAGCAAACAGAAGGAGGGCCAACATCTAACAGGCACACGTGTCAGACATAGAGAGCGCTGAGGATGGGATTCGAACCCATGCGTGCAGAGCACAATGGATTAGCAGTCCATCGCCTTAACCACTCGGCCACCTCGTCAATGAAACTGGGCTGTCCAGACACGGGTTGGCACGCTCCAGATGATCTTTTTCTTTTTTTTCCCTCGTACTCGAGGGTCCTTTTCCTGTTCCACATGCGATTTCAACATTTTCCTTGGGAGATGTCAAGCCAGCAAGCCACTGCTGTGGTTCAGTGGCCAGTGTGGAGTTCAGTGGCCCTGTTGTACACAGAAAGCACATTGAGCTCCTTGGACATGAAAAGTTCCAGATAAAAGCCATTTGTCATCCTTTCTCTTGGTGTCGATGTTGCTATTGTATGTAAAGGTGGCAACTTGCTCAGCGAGCAGGCGGAGCACACACCGAATGCAGATGTGTCTGAGTGGTGTGTCCAAGTGGCTGCAAAAAAACAGTACTCCCGGGGCGCCGTGGCTTAGTTGGTTAAAGCGCCTGTCTAGTAAACAAGAAATCCTGGGTCCGAATCCCAGCGGTGCCTTTTTTTGTGCTGTGTTCTCGAACAGAACTGGTCATTATGGACAACCGCATACGCCTAGACTTAATTAAATGCAAGTATTCATTTCCTGTCTTGAACGACTTGTTTTTCTTAAAATGGATGCAACTTGCAAAACATGAAATACAAACCTCGCTAATCAGCGCTCGCGGCTGGCAAAAAAAAAAGAAGTCAGCAATGTTTTTTTTCTTTAACCTTAACCCTGCTAATGGAGAAGAGTTAAACGACCGAGTCTATGCAGCTTAAACGGTGCTCACGTCGGGTTCTTAGCTGAAAGGGTGATAAATCCCGCTCACCCCAGTCCTTATTCTTTTAAAAGGATACAAAATTGAACCTAGTCGCCACATCACATACATCCTGTTCAACGATAAAAAGGTGACATCTATCCTCGATCCAGAGTAAATCCCACGTTGAGGGCATATTTTTTTCCACTTTACCATGAGTCGGGCTCGGCTGCACAGAGGCGAGAGCAGAGCAATGAGGTCACGGGGACAGGAGAGCCACACGCTGGCGGTTTAAACACGCGGAAGAAAACTGAGGGATCCACAGTATGTGGACCCTCCGTGCGCCATCAGTCCGCACTCCGGACTCTGAATCCTGCCATCCGAGTTAAGATCTCGGCGGAACCTGAGGCGCAGTTCTTTCTTAAAACGTAATCTGGTGAGCATTTCTAGAATCGTACTTGTATAGATGCAGCCTTTAATGTGTTGCTAGGTTAAAATTGATGACTTCTTGAACTTCAGTAGGCAACTGCCCTCTTGATTTTGGATTTAATTTCTTTATTACAGGGGCGCTTTTATGAAGACCGAGTCATGTTCAGGTACTTTGCTTGATGGAGGAAGCATATTTCGGACTCTGTGATCTGCTCACCTGGAAAGGTCTGCTGTACTACTACAAGAGAGAAGTAGAGTCTGGAAGAATGGACAATTTTATGATGCTTTGGAAGATAATGTTTTTTTTTTTCTTTGAAATTGAAATGAATCAGAATATCAGTGCAAAAGACAAACTCTTGGTTTGGTTTAAAGAGATATGGTTTTAAAACAGACAAAATGTAGAAAACAGGTGTTTCTCACTTTTGGAAGAGAATGGACCGGGGGTAATATTTTACAAGTTATATAATAGTAAAATATTATATAATAGGGGTAATAGTCGCGAGGGGCTTCAGCTTTTTCGTGCTTAATATGGTGCGCTGTGGCCACGGCAGATATGGGATCTATAAAAGCCGAAAATTCTCCGATCATTGCCTGACACAGCTCCTCAAAGCTATTACAGACCTCAGGTCCTTGTCTAGACATCCACTCGTGGACCGCTCGGCTGGTAGTTTTCCTTACTAACATAGCCTTTTCCTGTTCGGACGCTTCGGGCATAAACTGCAAAGTATATCTCAGCTCATCAATGTAGGTCTCCACATTATTCCTTGACACTGTCGGGTCAAACCTTTCTACATCTTTGGCTAACTGCCTTAGGGAGTGGAGGTTAATTTTTACAGTTTCTCCGTGGGCAGGGAGACGGCCGTGATCAGGAGCAGGGGGTCTATGCCTGAATTGAATCGCCCTTGCGTCTCGCGCAGGACTCGGCGATCTCCCCCATGCCGATCCGACCACAGACCCTGGCCGGGAGAAACCTCCTGGGTGAGCGCTCCGGGCTGCTAGGTGGGCTGGCATGTAAGTGGGATCTAGCCTGTTTTGCTTCCAGTACGGCAGCATCTAACTCCTTTTGCCTTTCCTGGCTGAGCTCATTTAAACTCTCAATTTCTTTTTCTTTTTCTTTCAAGCTCGCTTCTAGGTCTCTCCTAGCTACCTCAGCCGCAGTTTCTCTAGCAGACAGGTCATCTAATTTACCTAAAACTTCCCTGAGTCTGTCTTCACTTTCCTCACTTTTCACTCTCTTTTCTCTGATTATATCCAACAACTCAACTCGCTCCGCCTTATATCTTTCTAGCTTTCCCTGAAGCGTTTGAAACTTTGTCAGCTCGGACAAAGACAGTTCCAGCTGTTTAGCTAGATTTAAGGCGAAACTAGATAGGACCTGAACTGCGTTCACAGACCCTCCTGTGTTAAGCTGGTTCGCTACCTTAGCTACTAAATCTACTTGCAGCTTCTCAATATCATCAAAGTTCAACTTTTCGATACCGCTCCAGTAACCAGGATTGTCGTCGCTAGAAATAGTACTTATAAGCGACTCCACTTCAGACATTTTAGCAGCCATTGTCATTACGTCAGAGAAACTTTAAGAGTATTACTTTTTTTCCTTTTACCAAAATACAGTATGGAATCTAAACACCCGAGCAGATGGATTTCCAATCAGCACACGTTACACTAAACGCTAGAAAACAGGGGGATTTCTTTACGCAGTTATCAGCACACCCGGTATTCGCGTATAAAAGCCACGGTGCTGTGCTGAACTTGAACTCACAGCAACATCAGTTATTCTGTGCGATTGAGTCTCATTTCATTCTAAACTCGCCCACCCAGGGACGCCATTAAATGTAGTGGTTTGATGGGTTTACTGAGACACTTATTAATTGTAGCAGTAATCACGAGGTTGTTCGTTGGGGCTTTTAGAAAATCAATCGCCAGAACAACTAACAACGCACACACACGGGTTCAATACACGAGATACATTTATTAATATAAATTGTGCACCAAACATATACTAGTCTGCCTGGATACGAGCGGCAGACCTTACTGTGAGGGTTATCAATATACAAGATATATAATCTCGAAGAGATGCAAACACAAAGAGATACACAACAGAGAATATATGTCAATATATATCGTTCGGTTACCAAATCGCTAATCAGTGTTATTACCCATTGTTACTCTAAACTCGGAAGTAAATACATTACTCATGAATTAAATTGATAACAACTTGTGTTGAGGTACAATTGAATTCTCGAGACGCAATGTAGAACATGGGGTTAACTTATCCACTGTGTATGGATTTGGAATTTCCCGGCACGAACACCAAACCAGCTGACAAGCTCTGTTGCAGCCTCTGTTCCAGCGGTTGTCCAATGGGCGTTGTGTCGGCGTCCTCTGGCTACCAGCCAACCAGTCAAGGTGCAGCTCGGAGTAGGACGGGCGGAGGAATCTGACTGCGGCGCGCAGGGCAGTCGTTGCTCCGAGGGGATCTACCAGCAGTCCGGCTGGCTAGTAGAAAGTCTCTATGCACAGAGTGTGACCGCGAGTCCTCACAAGTCACTCTTTTGCCTGGGAAGAAACTGGTTCGTTCCCGGTCCAGCGCTGCTTCTGAATAAGCTATTCAGGTTGTCGACGAGGGTCCAACTGTAGGCTGCCGTTGATCAAACGGAGCATTCACGTTAGTAGAATTCTGAGTACGTACGGGATGCTTGGCCTCGCGCTTAGAACAAAGTCCAAGTCCCTATGCAGACAACAGCAGTTGTCACGTGATTGTCTCTGAGGATGCGCGAAAATGGCCAAGGAGAGCCCCGATCTGAGCTTGCGCTCCCTTTTTGACCAAGACACAGATGTGTGCTGATTGGTTGAGAGTTTGGCGGGCATTGGAGACCCACGTGGTATTACCACGCCCTGCCAGTCCCTGATTGGTTGGTCAAGGTGAGATATAAGTCACTTACTCTTGACACTTAAGAATGCAGTCCAGATGTCCATTCAGCACTCCCTAGACAGATAGGCGCCAATGGATGACCATTGATCATGATAGCCAGGCTTAGCTAAGTGCATCCCTGTCTGGGAGCTGTTCCCTATCAAAAGAAAACAACTTAAATCAGTCTGCATGAATACTTTCTCTGTGGCTGCACCACAGAGATGGGGGGTGAGATGGGGCTTCATTTAGGACAGCATACCAACGCTTAATTCTGTCTTATTAACAAGCATTGCCGCTACACTTGTATCCCAACTTTTGCAACTCGCAACTGAAAACCCACTGAAGCTAAGCAGGTGTGAGCCAGGTCAGTACCAGGATGAGGGTGAGCTACAGGGAAAAACAAAGCTTCCAGCTGGAAGTGGTGTTAATGGGCGCTCACTCTGAGGTCTGTACGGGTCCCAATGTCCCAATATAGTGACGGAGAAGCTGTGTTGGAAAAAGGGCGCTGTCTTTTGGATGAGATGTAAAACCGAGGTCATAGTGCTCTGTGGTCATTAAAAATGACCACCAAAACCTTTGACAAAAGCTCTTGGTAATTGATGGTCTTCAATAATGCTTCTCCTTTAGGTACATTTTAAATCAGCTGAAAAATGCTGTGAAATGGGGGGGCACTTCAGGCCAGTGTAGGATTTGGGTTACAAGAACTATGAACTGCACGAGAAAGCCCGTACACTGAATTACACGGCTTTCTATTCAAAGGACAAAAGAAATTCCCTGAGCTTGATTTTTTGCAGCACAGAGAGGACCACTGTTGTGAGGTCGGTTAGCTCAGTTGGTTAGATGGTGGTGCTAGTAACGCCAAGGTTGCGGGTTTGAGCCGCGTACGGGCCAGGTCCTTTTCTCCTCTCTTACCAAAGCTGTTAGGTTCCTTTCCGTGGTGAGATGGGTTGTCATGCAACGCTGCCACATAGCGCCGACAGACAAGAGTGTTGCGGGAGAAGAGAAATGTGTTTGAAGATTTAAGAGTGTCTTAGGTGCAGCCAAAATCAAGTGTCACAAATGCAAGTGGTTGGATTTCCATTGTTTAATGTGGTAAAAATAAGCGGAAGTAATCTGCCGGTCCGGCACAGTCTGCCATGCTTTTGTCATTTACTGTAAAGTGGTATTGAACTGGGTGTCGAACTGGAGCCTCACCATTTGCATATGTGAGGCTCCAGTTATACATCGAGTGTCACATTAAATGACAAAAATGAAGAGAGTTAAAGCAGCTGGAGAGGTTTTCTTACAACTTTTGAGCTGACAGTTTTGGAAAATGTTTCCTTCACGCTGCACTGTACAACATAGGCAGCCAAGAGTCTCCAAAACAAAACAGAATTGACAGATAGGAGAAAATTCCCACTCGTCCTGAAGTTCCCAAAATCAAGCACTGAGCGTAAACAAAGTGTCTAAGTAGCGTGGGAATGCTAACCCTAACCCTAGCGTAAAAAGATGAGTCAAAGTAACGTCTAATCGGATTAGTTTCCTTAGAGCTGGTTCAGAGTTTGCTGAAGAGTTTACCCAGTGGGCACTGATTCGTCGAATATACGTATATTCACGGCGAAAATACGGCTATACGTATATATACGTCGCCTCGACGTATAATCAAAGTCGAATTGCAACCGTAAAATCGACGACATTAATAAACGCATATATAACGTCGAAAACACATCTAACACAGTGCCTGAGGCTTTTTACTGTATGTATCGTGTGTGCCGCAACTAGGAGTATACGGCACTCTGCACAGTGTACGAAGTAAATTATTTTCGCAGTAATTAATTTACACGTGTATAATAAATATAGTAAATATAATAAATTAATTACTGCGAAAATTACTTCGTACACTGTGCAGAGTGCCGTATACTCCTAGGTAAGTTAGGTACATCTTTTTGCCCAAAACTGAAGGGGCGACATTCCTCCCTCCCCCCGTGATGCCAGGCCTGTCCCCATCCTATTCCATAATGTCATTATACTGTATATAATACCATACAACAGTGACCGATCCTTACTAACTGCATGCGTTAAAATTGCACATCAGCTCATAGCAGGGGGCACATAGCCGCGATGTATTATCAATGTTAAATTTCAACCATAATATCGACAACATTAATAAACGCATACGTTGAGAAAATATCGAACCCAGCATATTTTCCGGTTATATACCACAATGCATTGCTAGTATTCGTTGGTCACCATTTTGGACACGTTTTTCAAACGTAGAAGTATATCCGCAAATATCTCAGCAATCCTCTTTTGACGAGTAAGTATGAACAATAATAATACTATCTGAATACATACAGATCTTTCTTAATATTATTTTGATTAAAATAGTAAGTGAATAAGCAAAAAATGGCACATAAAAATAGTGGAGCTTTTTAAACGTCTGTACTTACTGCGCCCCATAAGAAATCGTTTGTCCCCGTTCAAAAGAGGTTGTGCGATGTCCTGCAGCGTTCGCAAAGCAAACCTTTGACAGTTTGAAAAGAGGAATTTATTCTGCTTCCTGTGCGTGCAGTAGTTACAAAGTTGAACGTCTTTACACGATCTGCTGCAGTTTTCAGTGGGCGGGCGTTGTCAAATGGCTTGGAAAAACGCACTGTGTTTCGGCTCGGCAAACATCGTGAGCAGTGTCCTGCATGTTTTCTGTGTATAGCTGTCTTTTAACGCATACAGAATTCATTCGAAATGGGGAATGGTGTGAATGGGGAAGATGACACTAAATCGTTTTGCCGTTTCTCTATTCTTATTCTATGTTGTACTTTCAAACTTTGGGTACTCTTTAATTAGGACAGACTTTATTGCTCAACTTCTATGATGCAAGCCAAATTTTATACATTTATTTCAGCTTTGAGCTTAGTAAACCGTTCATTTTTTAGATTATACTAAAGAAGATATTAATCATCATTAATTTGGGAAGTAATATTATATAATTTTCTCCTAGCTGCGGTGCTGAAGTCCCGCCCTAAATCAGCAGAAAAAGAAATAAAGGAGCACGCAATGTGTTACTTGAAGAATGCATATGCAAGGCAGGGGGCCAGGAGATCTGGACACTGAAAATACTAGGTTTTTGGTTCTAACTGTTAGGACAATTACACAGGGTTTGCAAATAGTGGACAAAAATCGTCTTAACTTCCATTGTAATATTTTTTTTCTTGGAAATATAGAAGTTGTACATTTTAAAATGTATATTTGAATCAAAATGTGGTTTTGAGTTAGTGTGTTAATGTAATTAGTTTGTGTTTGCCGTTACTATACTGTATATTGCCATATTACCAGAATTTGTAGCTGAAGTTTAAGACTAGTTGTGTTTTTTATGATTATTGCCCATATGTTGATTGTTGATTGATTGTATACAATGTATAATTTGAAATACATATTTTTCAGGTGTGAATGTGTATTTTCAGAATAAATTTCTAAACCAAATCATTGGGTTGATTTACTAGTTTCTACACCTGTAAAACCTAACTTTGATGTATAATAGACCTCTACCCATATACGTATAATAGACCTCTAAAGTTATCCGTATAATAGACCTCTAACCATATACATATAATAGACCTCTAAAGTTATCCGTATAATAGACCTCTACCCATATACGTATAATAGACCTCTAAAGTTATCCGTATAATAGACCTCCAACCATATACGTAGAATAGTCCTCTAAAGTTATCCGGAACTCCTACCATATATGTATAATAGTCCTCTAAATTTATCCGTATAATAGAACTCCAACCATTTACGTATAATGAACATCTAATCATAGACGTATAATTGACGTATAACAATAGACGTATATTAGAATTTCATTCTAGACGAATTGCAGACCACATTTAGACGTCTAAGGTATGCGTTTAATAGACGTATATTATACGTCTTTTGCCCACTGGGTTACGTCTCAACAGAAACGCTCTTTAGCTCTTTTAGTGTTATGCAGAGAACAGCGTCTGTCGAGATCACTTTTGAGTCAGCGCGAAACGCCGTGTGCTGTCAGTTTGATTTCATATTGCTCGGCGTCCCGGCTTTTGTCTGTCAAACGTTAGGTTGCGCTTCTTCATGCTGCATCGTCGGCATGAGTGGAGCTTTTTTAACGTCTGTACTTACTGCGCCCCATAAGAAATCGTTTGTCCCCGTTCAAAAGAGATTTTGCGATGTCCTGCAGCGTTCGCAAAGCAAACCTTTGACAGTTTGAAAAGAGGAATTTATTCTGCTTCCTGTGCGTGCAGTAGTTACAAAGTTGAACGTCTTTACACGATCTGCTGCAGTTTTCAGTGGGCGGGCTTTGTCAGATGGCTTGGAAAAACGCACTGTGTTTCGGCTCGGGAAACATCATGAGCAGTGTCCTGCATGTTTTCTGTGTATAGCTGTCTTTTGACGCATACAGAATTCATTCGAAATCATTGATTTCTCCAATTATCAAGGGTCCCTTAAAGGATGAGTCAAAGTAACGTCTAATCGGATTAGTTTCCTTAGAGCTGGTTCAGAGTTTGCTCAAGAGTTTACCTTTCACAGATGTGCAAAGAAGAATGTTGGGGGTGCACGCTTCAAGGTGCCTTACAGTGCGTTGTTTCCGACACAGTGTGGCCGGGTGTTTTCCGAGTTATCGCACGGATTGGGCACGCCCACAAGCCGAGAGCCGCAGGCGATGAGCCCGGGGCTGAACGGGCCCCACTGGCTAGTTTGTAAGGCCAGGTGCATTGCCAACCACGACCGGCAGCGCAGAGGCTTTGAAGGCGGTCTGGGCTCCTGCAGCTGTGCAGCCACGCACTCTGGTTTCTCTTCATCTCGTACAAATCTTTCGCCTTTTATTAAAGATTTCCGTGGAGAGGAGCATGAATAAGTTTCATGCAATTTTTGTGCTTCCCTGCCTTCGGGTGGGGCGCAGCCTGGCTGGTCAAAGACAGAAAACAAAAACGTTCGCAATCACTCTTGTTATGGCAATTGTGGCCGTCTGCTCCGCGAGTCCTCGGTCTCCGGCTGTCTGATTGGCGCTCTTTTCTTTGGGGGGCGGGAAGTGTCCGGCCGCAGGGGATCTTGGGACCTCGCTTTGCATAGCGGCTTCCCAGAGTGCGTCGTTTCCGGCACAGTGTGGCTGGGTGTTTTCCGACTTATCGCACGGATTGGGCACGGCCGCAAGCTGAGAGCCGCAGGCGATGAGCCCGGAGCTGAACGGGCCCCACTGGCTCGTTTGTAAGGCCAGGTGTATTGCCAACCATGACCGGCAGCGCAGAGGCTTTGAAGGCGGCCTGGGCTCCTGCAGCTGTGCAGCCACGCACTCTGGTTTCTCTTCATCTCGTACAAATCTTTTGCCTTTTACTAAAGATTTCCGTGGAGAGGAGCATGAATGAGTTCCATGCAATTTTTGTGCTTCCCTGCCTTCGGGTGGGGCGCAGCCTGGCTGGTCAAAGAGAGAAAACAATAACGCTCGCAATCGGTCTTGTTATGGCGATTGTGGCAGTCTGCTCCGCGAGTCCTCGGTCTCCGGCCGTCTGATTGGCGCTCTTTTCTTTGGGGGGTGGGAAGTGTCCGGCCGCAGGGGATCTTGGGACCTCGCTTTGCATAGCGGCTTCCCAGAGTGCGTCGTTTCCGGCACAGTGTGGCCGGGTGTTTTCCGAGTTATCGCACGGATTGGGCACGCTCGCAAGCCATGAGCCGCAGGCGATGAGCCCGGAGCTGAATGGGCCCCACTGGCTCGTTTGTAAGGCCAGGTGCATTGCAAACCACGACCGGCAGCGCAGAGGCTTTGAAGGCGGACTGGGCTCCTGCAGCTGTGCAGCCACGCACTCTGGTTTCTCTTCATTTCGTACAAATCTTTCGCCTTTTACTAAAGATTCCCGCGGAGAGAAGCATGAATGAGTTCCATGCAATATTTGTGCTTCTCTGCTTTCGGGTGGGGCGCAGCTGGGCTGGTCAAAGAGAGAAAACAAAAACGCTCGCAATCGGTCTTGTTATGGCGATTGTGGCCGTCTGCTCCGCGAGTCCTCGGTCTCCGGCCGTCTGATTGGCGCTCTTTTCTTTGGGGGGCGGGAAGTGTCCGGCCGCAGGGGATCTTGGGACCTCGCTTTGCATAGCGGCTTCCCAGAGTGCGTCGTTTCCGGCACAGTGTGGCCGGGTGTTTTCCGAGTTATCGCACGGATTGGGCACGCTCGCAAGCCGTGAGCCGCAGGCGATGAGCCCGGAGCTGAACGGGCCCCACTGGCTCGTTTGTAAGGCCAGGTGTATTGCCAACCACGACCGGCAGGGCAGAGGCCTTGAAGGCGGCCTGGGCTCCTGCAGCTGTGCAGCCACGCACTCTGGTTTCTCTTCATCTCGTACAAATCTTTATTTACTAAAAATTTCCATGGAGAGGAGTACGAATGAGTTCCCTGCAGTTTTTGTGCTTCCCTGCTTTCGGGTGGCGGGCAGCTGGGCTGGTCAAAGAGAGAAAACAAGCACGTTCGCAATCGCTCTTGTAATGGTGATTGTGGCCGTCTGCTCCGCGAGTCCTCGGTCTCCGGCCGTCTGATTGGCGCTCTTTTCTTTGGGGGGCGGGAAGTGTCCGGCCGCAGGGGATCTTGGGACCTCGCTTTTCATAGCGGCTTCCCAGAGTGCGTCGTTTCCGGCACAGTGTGGCTGGGTGTTTTCCGACTTATCGCACGGATTGGGCACGGCCGCAAGCTGAGAGCCGCAGGCGATGAGCCCGGAGCTGAACGGGCCCCACTGGCTAGTTTGTAAGGCCAGGTGCATTGCCAACCATGACCGGCAGCGCAGAGGCTTTGAAGGCGGCCTGGGCTCCTGCAGCTGTGCAGCCACGCACTCTGGTTTCTCTTCATCTCGTACAACTCTTTCGCCTTTTACTAAAGATTTCCGTGGAGAGGAGCATGAATGAGTTCCCTGCAATTTTTGTGATTTCCTGCTTTCGGGTCGCGGGCAGCTGGGCTGGTCAAAGAGAGAAAACAAGCACGTTCGCAATCGCTCTTGTAATGGTGATTGTGGCCGTCTGCTCCGCGAGTCCTCGATCTCCGGCCGTCTGATTGGCGCTCTTTTCTTTGGGGGGCGGGAAGTGTCCGGCCGCAGGGGAGCTTGGGACCTCGCTTTGCATAGCGGCTTCCCAGAGTGCGTCGTTTCCGGCACAGTGTGGCCGGGTGTTTTCCGAGTTATCGCACGGATTGGGCACGCTCGCAAGCCGTGAGCCGCAGGCGATGAGCCCCGAGCTGAACGGGCCCCACTGGCTCGTTTGTAAGATCTGCGGCAGATCGTATAAAGACGTTCAACTTTGTAACTACTGCACGCACAGGAAGCAGAATAAATTCCTCTTTCAAACTGTCAAAGGTTTGCTTTGCGAACGCTGCAGGACATCGCACAATCTGTTTTGAACGGGGACAAACGATTTCTTATGAGGCGCAGTAAATACAGACGTTTAAAAAGCTCCACTCATGCCGACGATGCAGCATGAAGAAGGGCAACCTAACGTTTGACAGACAAAAGCCGGGCGCCGCTACGAGCAATATGAAATCAAACTGACAGCACACGGCGTTTCGCGCTGACTCAAAAGTGATCTCGACAGACGCTGTTCTCTGCATAACGCTGAAAGAGCTAAAGAGTGTTTCTGTTGAGACGTAACAAGCTTGTTTCTTTCTACCATGATGTTACCATGACAAAATCTGTCTTTAAACACCTTGCTCAGTCTCTGACGAGACTGTCAAGAATTGCTTTCGCCGATTGTATTGCAAACCGGCGGAAGCGGGGTATTGGGAAAAGTTTTCAACTAGCAATAATCGCGCATCGGCTAAACCTCACAGGCTACGATACTGCCACTGCGCAAAGCTGACGGTTGCCAGGCAACCGCGTGGATCCTATGGAAATCGTTATCAATCGTCTCATGGCATGTCGTTGCTGTAACGCTTCATATTTGCGGCCGGACACTTCCCGCCCCCCAAAGAAAAGAGCACCAATCAGACAGGCGGAGACCGAGGACTCGCAGAGCAGACGGCCACAGTCGCAGTAATAAGAGTGATTGTGAGCGGTTTTGTTTTCTCTCTTTGACCAGCCCAGCTGCGCCCCACCCGAAGGCAGGAAAGCACAAAAATTGTATGGAACTCATTCATGCTCCTCTTCATGGAAATCTTTAGTAAAAGGCAAAAGATTTGTACGAGATGAAGAGAAACCAGAGTGCGTGGCTGGACAGCTGCAGGAGCCCAGGCTGCCTTCAAGGCCTCTGCCCTGCCGGTCGTGGTTGGCAATGCACCTGGCCTTACAAACGAGCCAGTGGGGCCCGTTCAGCTCCGGGCTCATCGCCTGCGGCTCTCGGCTTACCTGGCAGGGGAGATACCTTGATCAGCCTGTAGTTGGAGTAGTTGGATTGTTTTCTTGTTTTGTGGAAGCAGTGTTTGTTTTGCAGTTTGAGATGGCAACCTTTGGATCCCGCAAGAATGCTGTACGTTTTGAGCTTTTGGATGACCTGTTCATGGATCGTATGCAGTTCAGCAGAAAAGTGTTACAGAAGGAACTTGGCTTTGAACCTCGGCACTTGGATTTCATCTTTGCTCTCCCAGGTCAGAAAGCATTTGAGGTTGTATTTGGTACCTATCCTCTGTTTGAACAATGCGTGGATGTGTTTGAGGCAAAAAGAGGGAAAGTTCCTGCACTTGAGAAGATCAACTTGCAGCCTCTGACACAGAGAGAGAGGAAAACGGTGCATGTTGTTATGTTCTCGGAACTGGCAAAGACGGAGGACATTCACACCTGGCTTAACCAGTACTGCACCGTCCACCATGGAACTGAGGTTAGAGATGTTGACGGTATAAAAACAGGAGCAAGGAAATTCGAGGTTCGCTTACTACCGGACAATGTAAATGGAGGCTTAAGGCACCTGCCCTCTACAATCCGGCTGGGCGCCTGCAATGGCTATGTTTTTTATGTGGGACAACCAAAGGTGTGTCGGCGCTGTGGTGCTGTGGGACACCTGGCATCTTCCTGCACTGTGAAATGCTGCAAGACCTGTGGCAAACAGGGACATTTAGCCTCTGACTGTTCAATGCTGCCAAAGTGCAATTTATGTGGCTCGGAAGGACACGTTTTTAAGAACTGCCCTCACGCCTACGCCAATAAACTCAAAATGAGAAAGGATGACGCAGTGCTTGTTTCAGCCAAACCGGCCCGAAAAGCCAAAGCAAACAACAAGTCAAACAAAGAACCCTTGTTGGACAAAGAGTCTCAGCCTCCAGCCAGGATCAGTCCTGCTGTGGCTCCGGGGCCGGTGGAAGAGAAATCCACTACGCTCCCACAACCGCAGACTGCACCAGACAAGCACGAGGGTTTGAAAACCCCCGAGAACAGCGAGGACCCCTCCCCCACTCCTGCTCCTCAGAACGAGGGCCAGTGTGGGGCCCCCCGGTGGAGCGGGTCCAGCGACGATACCCAGGATTCAGCGGAGCTGCTTTTCTCAGACTCTGCAAGTGCTACAGATGCCCTCCTCTCCTCCATCCAGTCCATCACGGAGGATCTGCAACAGCTGGTGGGTGAGGGGGAAGAGGAGACTGGTGCATCGGCTGCACCCCTTTCCCCTCAGTGCTCCCAGGAGCTGGACTTGAGGAAAAGGAAAAATGACTCTGTTTTCTCCCCGGGCGAGGAGGAAGGAGAGAATGGCGATGGGGACAGCTGGAACCCCTCCACCCCTCCCTCTACCCCCTTCCTTGAAATGGACTCCGTGAATGCTTTTACTGCTGCCACCCTGATGAAGGCTCATTCAGAGGATGGCTGGCAGGAAATTGGTAAGAAGAAAAAGAAAAAGAAGAAGGTAACAGGTGAGACCGAAGAGAAATGTGTTTTGTAAAGACTGGTTCCACTTTCTTATGTAATATGGCTCTTAACATAATTTCTCTTAACACCAGAGGTATCAATGACGGAGTTAAATGTCAGTGTGTCTTTGATTACCTCCAGCAGAGAGAGGGAGATGTGTTGATGTTGCAGGAGTGTGCTTTAGCCTATCAAGAGAGGTATAAAAGCTTTGAAGATAGGTGGGATAAAGGGCCTTCTGTTTGGTCAGGGGACAATAACAACAGAGCCTCTGGCGTGGCCATTCTTTTCAAAGGATGGGCTTTCAAATTGAAAAGTATTCAGAGGGTCATAGATGGCAGGTTGCTGTGTGTGGATGTGGAATGGGGGACCGTTAACCTGCGGCTAATCAATGTGTATTGTCCTACTGACGTGGGAGGAAGGGTGGAGCTACTCAAGGCACTCTCTCCCCTATTGTTAAGTAGCACAGACGTGATAGTGGGAGGGGATTTTAATTGTATCTTAGAGCACAGAGACAGGCAGTCTAGCTCTCCGATAAAATTGGATTCCAGCTCACTGGCCCTGCAAAACTTAGTTCAAGACTTTAAACTCTCAGACACATATAGATGTATATATCCCACAACAGCAGGATATGCATGGTCAGGGAGGAATAGCAGCTCCAGAATTGACTATTGCTTTGTCTCAGAGAGAGTGAAAGTTGTTGGGGTCACTCTTCAGCCTGTCTTCTTCTCAGATCATCAGGCTTTAGGGTGTAGAGTGGAACTCCAGGGCGGGACTGTCTTTGGCCCAGGCCTCTGGAAACTCAACACAAAGCTGCTAGAGAACGAGGGGGTAGTATCCCGCTACAAGGAGAAACTATCACAGTGGCTGTCCTTGCAGTGTCTGTACGGGTCAGTAGGAGAGTGGTGGGAGGAGGTGAAGATGAGGACAAAGACCTTTTTCATGGCTGAGGGAAGGAAGGCTGCTGCCAGACGGAGAGGAGTGCTAGCCAGGAAACAGAGGCAGCTGCAGCGTCTCTACACGATGCTGCACAGTGGCTTCGATGTGCTCGAGGACATCCGGAGCATAGCCGAAGAAAGTAGTCGAGGAGTGCTGTTAAGAGGCAGAGTGCAGTTCTTGGAAGAAAATGAGAAGTGTACTCGCTTCTTTTTCAGGAAAGTGGTAGGCTCCAAGTCTGTCATGGAAAGTGTAGTTGATGAGGAGGGACGAGAGAGAACAGAGCCGAGTGCTATCCTCTCCTGCACCAAGGCCTTCTACTCAAGACTGTACAGCTCTACAGAGGTAAAGGATGAAGAAATTCATTTTTTTACCTCAAAGCTAGAAAACGTTTTGAGTGAAGAAGATAGGGAAGTACTTGAGAGGGATTTGACAGTAGAAGAGCTGAGACAGGCTATGGAGAGCTTACAGAAGGGGAAAACTCCAGGTGCTGACGGGCTCCCTAAAGAATTTTATTGCACCTTTTGGGATCTGCTTCAGGATCCGCTACTGGTCCTATTCGAGGAAAGCTATAAGACAGAATTGCTGCCTGACTCCTTAAGAGAAGGCACTATCTCTCTCTTGTTTAAGAAAGGAGCAAAAAATGACATAAAGAACTGGAGACCCCTCAGCCTGTTAGGCGTGGACACTAAGATCCTGTCCAAAGCCCTTTTCCTGCACCTACAAAATGTAGTGGCCTCACTGGTAGGGAAAGAACAGACTTGTGGGATAGCAGGACGCCTGATGAGCGACAACCTGGCCTTGTTGAGGGATGTCTGTCTGTACTCTGAGGATCGCTCCCTCCCTCTTTGCATTTTAGGTGTAGACCTAGAAAAGGCCTTTGACCGCCTAAACCGGCAGTACTTAACATCGGGACTTGAGCACATGAAGTTTGGCCCCATCATGAGAAAGTGGATTAACCTGCTGTACACAGGTAGCAACAGCAGAGTCATGGTTAATGGCAATAGATCACGCCCCTTTGAAGTCTGTTCAGGGGTGAGGCAGGGCTGCCCATTATCCCCCTTGTTATGCGTTTTGGCTATGGAGCCCTTAGCCTGTGCCTTGCGCCAGGATCAGGCCATTAATGGGATACCAGTGCCTGGAAGTGGGGGAGGAGAGGTAAAGACATCTCTATACATGGATGACGTCACCCTGCTCCTCTCTGACAATGCCTCAATTAGCAGAGCTCTGCAGTGCTGTGATCGTTTCTCTTTGGCTTCCTCCGCAAAAATTAACAAATCTAAGAGTGAGATTTTTTATCAGAACTGGAGGGAGCCAAAAGAAGGACATGATCTCAGGCTGCAAGAGAAGAGAATTAAGGTCCTGGGGGTGTATTTTGGAGAAGAGATGGGAACAGTAAATTGGCAGAACAAATTGCCAATCTTAAACAAAAAACTGATGCAATGGAAGGACCGAGACCTCACCATGACAGGGAAGGTGCTGGTCATCAAAGCCGAGCTCTTGCCTGTCTTGAATTTTCTGGCTTCTACCTTCCCAATCCCACACCGTGTTGCGGCGGTGATGAGGAGATTGATGTTTCAATTTCTATGGGGTGGGAAGCAGGAAAGACTCAGAAGGGAAATAATGTACAGGCCGCTACCCTCAGGGGGGAAGTCTGTCCCAGATATTGCTACGAAGCTGCTGTGCATTTTCCTGGCCTCTGTGCTGAGAGGCTTTGCAACAGCACCTGCAGCGCGTACCTGGACTTATTTTTCCAGGCTCTGGGTAGGTAGGGAGGTGTTCAGAGTGTGGGGTGTCAGACCCAAGCTGGACGTCCCACTCTCTGACACATGCCCTGCAATTTATGGGACAGTTAAAAGTTTTCTAAGATCTCACCCAATTGGCCATATTCCCCTCCGAGATGTCAGCGTCCAAAAACTGGAAGATTTCGTTGCACCCCAGAACAATAGGCAGACCCATGTGGGCATTTTAACATCAGCCCAAACAAGGAAGGTGTGGAAACACACATCCTCTAAGTTTCTGTGCAACATTCACAGAGATTTAGCCTGGAGTGTCGTCCACCAGTGCTTACCGGTACGAACTTTCTTGTACCGTAGGGGCCTCACCCCCAGCCCTCGCTGCGTTAGGGTGGGCTGCGGCGAGGAGGAGACTGTATCCCATCTCCTGTGGTCCTGCTTTTTTGCTAAGGCCTTCTGGGCACAGTTTGAAGATTGGTTGCTGGCTCTCTCGCCCCAATTTACCCTGACCGCTGCTTTTGTCATATACGGCATCTCTCCTGTCAAACTTCCTCCTGACGTGTTTGACAGGATCTGGGCCGTGGTGAACAGTGGGAAAGTTGCCCTGTGGAGAGTGAGGAACATGGGGCTGTTCAAAGGCATCGAGATCCCAGTCAAGGCAGCAGGTAGCCTGGCCCTGTTCATCACCCGAGAGAACTATTACCTCAGAGATCTGTGGAGAGAAGGGAGGGAGGAAGCAGAAAATCTGTGGGAAATAGAGAGCATAGGTCAATATCTCAAGAAACTGTGAAAAACATTATCAAGTTTAAGTAAAGAATGTGATTTGCACCAGAAAAAAAGAAAATTGTTGCTATGTAACTGTTACCATGTCAAAATGTAATGAGATGTGATCATATATACTGTTTTAAGTATGTATATGAATGTAAAGCTTTCTGATTTGTGATGTCCTGTATTTTTTTGTGAAAAGAAAATAAAGTTCTTAAAAATCGAAATCGGTTCACCCAGGGCGAGGCTCGGCCATTGCACTCCGGCTGTGCTGACCCCTGCGAATTCCCCAAATGTGGGAATCTCGACTGCATAATTTCTGGTAGTGGGGGACTGCGTTCGCGCTCTCCCCTGATGTGCTTGGTCCAAAATCAGATACGGGAGGGTTAGGACACCACGAGCTGCGTGGCTGCGGAAGGATCCCGGTTCGAAAGGAGTCGACGCCGCTGCTGGTTCTCGCTGGCTTTTAGTTAGGGGTCCGGAGAAGCATCTCAAGCTAGTTCCACTACTCCTTCCGGACGTTCATTCCCTTTTCAAAGTCAGTCGTTTTGCTATAGTCTGCGTTCTTTAGGCTGATTATCGAGGTTAGCCTTTATTTGGTCATGGGGGGCCTCGGTACTGTATGCTGAGTCTAAAGACAGTTTCACCCGTTTTCTGATTGCTCGGTTCTGTACCAGTGCAGACATGTCAAACAGTGAATGGCTGTACCTCTATTGTATCCGTGCTCAATGAATGAAATCGGTAACAAATGAATATATGTCTAGTTATACGAAAAACGAGTGGTTTATCGACTCATCTTCATTTGCAGATTTAGAGGCAGCTTCGATATTCGTTTTACAGACGGGTTTTTTTTTTGGAATATGGGTCACACACATGCCACAGCAACAAAACATCTCTAGAGATGAGGCTATAGATCACCTTTCCATCCTGCAGGTTTTCCTCCCAAAGCCTACGGCACCAACGGTGACCCCTGCTGGCCGGGAGAGCAAAAGCTTACAGCACCTGGTATTCCCAGGCAGTCTCCCATCCAAGTACTAACCAGGCCCGACGCTGCTTAGCTTCCGAGATCAGACGAGATCGGGCGTGTTCAGGGTGGTGTGGCCATAAGCGAAAGCCTCGGCGCCTGACTCGCTACTTGAAGCTGTGTGTGGCGGGGGTTCCGTGCCCCCCGAGCGGGACTGAAGGATCGTTCGTGTGCAACTCTTTGGAAAGGAGCTGCTTTCCAAATCGCATTGCATGCCTGGATGTTGGCGAATGCGCTCCCTTGTGTTGGCTCGTCCCGCACTGGAGGAGGACAAACAATCTGCACGGAGGAGCACCAGGCAAGTCTTCACCAGACAAAAACCTCCAGTGCACAGCACTCTGGAAACATTTCGGGGCTTTCGCGTGTTTATTTCAGCACGTAAAGCGCACCGGTCCAACACGTCGGCCGGGCGCGCGGCGCCTCCGCCCTCTTGTGGCCTTGCGGCGTCAGAGCAAGAGGCTCCTTCTCGCTGCCCTTCCGCTGTGTTGCAGGGCCCCGAGAGGGAACCCGGAGCGCGCACTTTGTGGGGGGCGGGGGACCGCGTTCGCGCTCTGCCCCCGGTCTCTTGCGCGAGTACTAAATCTCACGGACAGGGGGGCCTCGTCATTGATTGTTACAGGTGAGACGGGGATTAGGAGGAGACCCCGACTGATGGGTAAAGGGGAGCACTAACACCAGAGGGACACCCCCGGCGTCTCTTTTTGAGAGACGCCCTGGGGTTTCCTAATGGCCAAGGAGGGTCGGGACCTCGGTTTGACGCCTCCCCCGAAGGACGGCGCCTGTTTGTGCAGCAGAGTGTCGCCATCAGGAGGCTGGGGCGTAAGAGAGCCACACAGCCCGCAGGGTGAGCGCTCCCTACTGGTCCCAGTCACACCTCTTGCAGGAGCAGCAGCAACCGGAGCTTTTCCGGGGTGGAATCTCCCATCCGGGTGCCGGCCAGGCTCACACCTGCTGGGCTGCCCCGGGGGTGAGCCCAGTCGAGAGTCGCAGGGCCAGATCTAGTCACCGGGGAGAAACGATACAAGTGAAGGATTGCTCGGCTCTCGGCACTTGAAAAGACCGACAAATGTCTCGTTCCCGCCGGAGCTGAATGTACCCGCATGTGTGGTGTCGTCTTCTTCCCCCGCCCCGCTGTGTTTGCTGTATTGTCTCTGAAGCCGCCCCCCCCGAGACGAGACGGGCTGTTCCTGTGCCCCAATTAACACTTTACAGGTGCCATTCCCCGGCATTGTGGCCATTGTCGGTGCTCACATGCGATAAGATAAGGCGGAGGAGAGCGGGGCATGCCCAGCGGCAGACATTCAAGGAGGGGGCAGTGCGAGGTGAGGTGAGGTGCGACACGCCGGAGCCCCGACGCAGCTAATGCGGAGCACTTGTTGGACTGGCATCGAAAGGACGCGTGCGCACGGAGCGAGCCTTCCCTGCGGCGGAGCGCGGGAACTTTCTCCCCCCCTCCCGCTGCAGGAGTTGTGTGCACTGCAGCGGTGCCGAGAGAAAAGCACAGAAGGCAGCAGGCTCTGGAGAACAGGTAAGAGACGGAGCCTTGTGGGCAGGCGAGCAGGCCCGTTTTTTGGAAATTGCTGAAAAGGTTTGTTCGGTGTGTGGCAGGCGCACGTCGCGAGCTTGCGTGGCGATCTGCCGGTCTGGAGTTATGCAAATGAGGCCGAATTGCATCCCGGGACATGCTGCGAATGCGCAACGGCGACTGCAGATGTGTAGGAAACGGCGCGCTCGTTTTCTCTTTTTGCCCACACTTTTGAGTGTTAGTGTGGCGTGTGAGTGTGTGAAAGAGTGGGCCCAGCAGGAGGCGGTGGCGTGCGGGGCGAGGAGGTGGCCTAGGCTGCGCGATTTGTGCTGTGGGTGCGGGCCGCTTGCAGGGGCCTGTTTAACTCATACTTACCTGCCAGGGGAGATACCTTGATCAGCCTGTAGGTGGAGTAGTTGGATTGTTTTTCTTTTGTTGGAAGCAGTGTTCGATTTGCGGTTTTTGAAATGGCAACCTTTGGATCCCGTAAGAATGCTGTACGTTTTGAGCTCTTGGATGACCTCTTCATGGATCGTATGCAGTTCAGCAGAAAAGTGTTACAGAAGGAACTTGGTTTTGAACCTCGGCACTTGGATTTCATCTTCGCTCTCCCAGGTCAGAAAGCATTTGAGGTTGTATTTGCTACCTATCCTCTGTTTGAACAATGCGTGGATGTGTTTGAGGCAAAAAGAGGCAAAGTTCCTGCACTTGAGAAGATCAACTTGCAGCCTCTGACACAGAGAGAGAGGAAAACGGTGCATGTTGTTATGTTCTCGGAACTGGCAAAGACGGAGGACATTCACACCTGGCTTAACCAGTACTGCACCGTCCACCATGGAACTGAGGTTAGAGATGTTGATGGTATAAAAACAGGAGCAAGGAAATTCGAGGTTCGCTTGCTACCGGACAGCGTAAATGGAGGCTTAAGGCACCTGCCCTCTACAATCCGGCTGGGCGCCTGCAATGGCTATGTGTTTTATGTGGGACAACCAAAGGTGTGTCGGCGCTGTGGTGCTGTGGGACACCTGGCATCGTCCTGCACTGTGAAATGCTGCAAGACCTGTGGCAAACAGGGACATTTAGCCTCTGACTGTTCAATGCTGCCAAAGTGCAATTTATGTGGCTCGGAAGGACACGTTTTTAAGAACTGCCCTCAAGCCTACGCCAATAAACTCAAAATGAGAAAGGATGAGGCAGTGCTTGTTTCAGCCAAACCGGCCCGAAAATCCAAAGCAAACAACAAGTCCAACAAAGAACCCTTGTTGGACAAAGACTCTCAGCCTCCAGCCAGGATCAGTCCTGCTGTGGCTCCGGGGCTGGTGGAAGAGAAATCCACTACGCCCCCACAACCGCAGACTGCACCAGACAAGCACGAGGGTTTGAAAACCCCCGAGAACAGCGAGGACCCCTCCCCCACTCCTGCTCCTCAGAACGAGGGCCAGTGTGGGGCCCCCCGGTGGAGCGGGTCCAGCGAGGATACCCAGGATTCAGCGGAGCTGCTTTTCTCAGACTCTGCAAGTGCTACAGATGCCCTCCTCTCCTCCATCCAGTCCATCACGGAGGATCTGCAGCAGCTGGTGGGTGAGGGGGAAGAGGAGACTGGTGCATCGGCTGCACCCCTTTCCCCTCAGTGCTCCCAGGAGCTGGACTTGAGGAAAAGAAAAAATGACTCTGTTTTCTCCCCGAGCGAGGAGGAAGGAGAGCATGGCGATGGGGACAGCTGGAACCTCTCCACCCCTCCCTCTACCCCCTTCCTTGAAATGGACTCTGTGAACGCTTTTACTGCTGCCACCCTGATGAAGGCTCATTCAGAGGATGGCTGGCAGGAAATTGGTAAGAAGAAAAAGAAAAAGAAAAAGGTAACAGGTGAGACCGAAGAGAAATGTGTTTTGTAAAGACTGGTTCCACTTTCTTATGTAATATGGCTCTTAACATAATTTCTCTTAACACAAGAGGTATCAATGACAGAGTTAAATGCCAGTCTGTCTTTGATTACCTCCAGCAGAGAGAGGGAGATGTGTTGATGTTGCAGGAGTGTGCTTTAGCCTATCAAGAGAGGTATAAAAGTTTTGAAGATAGGTGGGATAAAGGGCCTTCTGTTTGGTCAGGGGACAATAACAACAGAGCCTCTGGCGTGGCCATTCTTTTCAAAGGATGGGCATTCAAATTGAAAAGTATTCAGAGGGTCATAGATGGCAGGTTGCTGTGTGTGGATGTGGAATGGGGGACCGTTAACCTGCGGCTAATCAATGTGTATTGCCCTACTGACGTAGGAGGAAGGGTGGAGCTACTCAAGGCACTCTCCCCCCTATTGTTATGCAGCACAGACGTGATAGTGGGAGGGGATTTTAATTGTATCTTAGAGCACACAGACAGGCAGTCTAGCTCGCCGATAAAATTGGATTCCAGCTCACTGGCCCTGCAAAACTTAGTTCAAGACTTTAAACTCTCAGACACATATAGATGTATATATCCCACAACAGCAGGATATACATGGTCAGGGAGGAATAGCAGCTCCAGAATTGACTATTGCTTTGTCTCCGAGAGAGTGAAAGTTGTTGGGGTCACTCTTCAGCCTGTCTTCTTCTCAGATCATCAGGCTTTAGGGTGTAGAGTGGAACTCCAGGGCGGGACTGTCTTTGGCCCAGGCCTCTGGAAACTCAACACAAAGCTGCTAGAGAACGAGGGGGTAGTATCCCGCTACAAGGAGAAACTATCACAGTGGCTGTCCTTGCAGTGTCTGTACGGGTCAGTAGGAGAGTGGTGGGAGGAGGTGAAGGTGAGGACAAAGGCCTTTTTCATGGCTGAGGGAAGGAAGGCTGCTGCCAGACGGAGAGGAGTGCTAGCCAGGAAACAGAGGCAGCTGCAGCGTCTCTACACGATGCTGCACAGTGGCTTCGATGTGCTCGAGGATATCGCCCTTTTAAAAAAGGACATCCGGAGCATAGCCGAAGAAAGTAGTCGAGGAGTGCTGTTAAGAAGCAGAGTGCAGTTCTTGGAAGAAAATGAGAAGTGTACTCGCTTCTTTTTCAGGAAAGTGGTAGGCTCCAAGACTGTCATGGAAAGTGTAGTTGATGAGGAGGGACGAGAGAGAACAGAGCCGAGTGCTATCCTCTCCTGCACCGAGGCCTTCTACTCAAGACTGTACAGCTCTACAGAGGTAAAGGATGAAGATATTCATTTTTTTACCTCAAAGCTAGAAAACATTTTGAGTGAAGAAGATAGGGAAGTACTTGAGAGGGATTTGACAGTAGAAGAGCTGAGACAGGCTATGGAGAGCTTACAGAAGGGGAAAACTCCGGGTGCTGACGGGCTCCCTAAAGAATTTTATTGCACCTTTTGGGATCTGCTTCAGGATCCGCTACTGCTCCTATTCGAGGAAAGCTACAAGACAGAATTGCTGCCTGACTCCTTAAGAGAAGGCACTATCTCTCTCTTGTTTAAGAAAGGAGCAAAAAATGACATAAAGAACTGGAGACCCCTCAGCCTGTTAGGCGTGGACACTAAGATCCTGTCCAAAGCCCTTTTCCTGCGCCTACAAAATGTAGTGGCCTCACTGGTAGGGAAAGAACAGACTTGTGGGATAGCAGGACGCCTGATGAGCGACAACCTGGCCTTGTTGAGGGATGTCTGTCTGTACTCTGAGGATCGCTCCCTCCCTCTGTGCATTTTAGGTGTAGACCTAGAAAAGGCCTTTGACCGCCTAAACCGGCAGTACTTAACATCGGTACTTGAGCACATGAAGTTTGGCCCCATCATGAGAAAGTGGATTAACCTGCTGTACACAGGTAGCAACAGCAGAGTCATGGTTAATGGCAATAGATCACGCACCTTTGAAGTCTGTTCAGGGGTGAGGCAGGGCTGCCCATTATCCCCCTTGTTATTCGTTTTGGCTATGGAGCCCTTAGCCTGTGCCTTGCGCCAGGATCAGGCCATTAATGGGATACCAGTGCCTGGAAGTGGGGGAGGAGAGGTAAAGACGTCTCTATACATGGATGACGTCACCCTGCTCCTCTCTGACAATGCCTCAATTAGCAGAGCTCTGCAGTGCTGTGATCGGTTCTCTTTGGCTTCCTCCGCAAAAATTAACACATCTAAGAGTGAGATTTTTTATCAGAACTGGAGGGAGCCAAAAGAAGGACATGATCTCAGGCTGCAAGAGAAGAGAATTAAGGTCCTGGGGGTGTATTTTGGAGAAGAGATGGGAACAGTAAATTGGCAGAACAAATTGCCAATCTTAAACAAAAAACTGATGCAATGGAAGGACCGAGACCTCACCATGACAGGGAAGGTGCTGGTCATCAAAGCCGAGCTCTTGCCTGTCTTGAATTTTCTGGCTTCTACCTTCCCAATCCCACACCGTGTTGCGGCGGTGCTGAGGAGATTGATGTTTCAATTTCTATGGGGTGGGAAGCAGGAAAGACTCAGAAGGGAAATAATGTACAGGCCGCTACCCTCAGGGGGGAAGTCTGTCCCAGATATTGCTACGAAGCTGCTGTGCATTTTCCTGGCCTCTGTGCTGAGAGGCTTTGCAACAGCACCTGCAGCGCGTACCTGGACTTATTTTTCCAGGCTCTGGGTAGGTAGGGAGGTGTTCAGAGTGTGGGGTGTCAGACCCAAGCTGGACGTCCCACTCTCTGACACATGCCCTGCAATTTATGGGACAGTTAAAAGTTTTCTAAGATCTCACCCAATTGGCCATATTCCCCTCCGAGATGTCAGCGTCCAAAAACTGGAAGATTTCGTAGCACCCCAGAACAATAGGCAGACCCCTGTGGGCATTTTAACATCAGCCCAAACAAGGAAGGTG
This sequence comes from Lepisosteus oculatus, assembly GCF_040954835.1. Taxonomy (NCBI): domain Eukaryota; kingdom Metazoa; phylum Chordata; class Actinopteri; order Semionotiformes; family Lepisosteidae; genus Lepisosteus; species Lepisosteus oculatus. The sequence goes on along the minus strand of NW_027167934.1, from coordinate 2,514,147 downwards.
TGGAAACACACATCCTCTAAATTTCTGTGCAACATTCACAGAGATTTAGCCTGGAGTGTCGTCCACCAGTGCTTACCGGTACGAACTTTCTTGTACCGTAGGGGCCTCACCCCCAGCCCTCGCTGCGTTAGGGTGGGCTGCGGCGAGGAGGAGACTGTGACCCACCTCCTGTGGTCCTGCTTTTTTGCTAAGGCCTTCTGGGCACAGTTTGAAGATTGGTTGCAGGCTCTCTCGCCCCAATTTACCCTGACCGCTGCTTTCATCATATACGGCATCTCTCCTGTCAAGCTTCCTCCTGACGTGTTTGACAGGATCTGGGCCGTGGTGAACAGTGGGAAAGACGCCCTGTGGAGAGTGAGGAACATGGGGCTGTTCAAAGGCATCGAGGTCCCAGTCAAGGCAGCAGGTAGCCTGGCCCTGTTCATCACCCGAGAGAACTATTACCTCAGAGATCTGTGGAGAGAAGGGAGGGAGGAAGCAGAAAATCTGTGGGAAATAGAGGGCATTGGACAGTATCTCAAGAAACTGTGAAAAACATTATCATGTTTAAGTAAAGAATGTGATTTGCACCAGAAAAAAAGAAATTGTTGCTATGTAACTGGTTCCGTGTCAAAATGTAATGAGATGTGATCATATATACTGTTTTAAGTATGTATATTAATGTAAAGCTTTCTGATTTGTGATTTCCTGTATTTTTTTGTGAAAAGAAAATAAAGTTCTTAAAAATCGAAATCGGTTCACCCAGGGCGAGGCTCGGCCATTGCACTCCGGCTGTGCTGACCCCTGCGAATTCCCCAAATGTGGGAATCTCGACTGCATAATTTCTGGTAGTGGGGGACTGCGTTCGCGCTCTCCCCTGATGTGCTTGGTCCAAAATCAGATACAGGAAGGTTAGGACACCACGAGCTGCGTGGCTGCGGAAGGATCCCGGTTCGACAGGAGTGGACGCCGCTGCTGGTTCTCGCTGGCTTTTAGTTAGGGGTCCGGAGAAGCATCTCAAGCTAGTTCCACTACTCCTTCCGGACGTTCATTCCCTTTTCAAAGTCAGTCGTTTTGCTGTAGTCTGCGTTCTTTAGGCTGATTATCGAGGTTAGCCTTTATTTGGTCATGGGGGGCCTCGGTACTGTATGCTGAGTCTAAAGACAGTTTCACCCGTTTTCTGATTGCTCGGTTCTGTACCAGTGCAGACATGTCAAACAGTGAATGGCTGTACCTCTATTGTATCCGTGCTCAATGAATGAAATCGGTAACAAATGAATATATGTCTAGTTATACGAAAAACGAGTGGTTTATCGACTCATCTTCATTTGCAGATTTAGAGGCAGCTTCGATATTCGTTTTACAGACGGGTTTTTTTTTTGGAATATGGGTCACACACATGCCACAGCAACAAAACATCTCTAGAGATGAGGCTATAGATCACCTTTCCATCCTGCAGGTTTTCCTCCAAAGCCTACGGCACCAACGGCGACCCCTGCTGGCCGGGAGAGCAAAAGCTTACAGCACCTGGTATTCCTAGGCAGTCTCCCATCCAAGTACTAACCAGGCCCGACGCTGCTTAGCTTCCGAGATCAGACGAGATCGGGCGTGTTCAGGGTGGTGTGGCTGAAAGCGAAAGCCCCGGCGCCTGACTCGCTACTTGAAGCTGTGTGTGGCGGGGGTTCCGTGCCCCCCGAGCGGGACTGAAGGATCGTTCGTGTGCAACTCTTTGGAAAGGAGCTGCTTTCCAAATCGCATTGCGTGCCTGGATGTTGGCGAATGCGCTCCCTTGTGTTGGCTCGTCCCGCACTGGAGGAGGACAAACAATCTGCACGGAGGAGCACCAGGCAAGTCTTCACCAGACAAAAACCTCCAGTGCACAGCACTCTGGAAACATTTCGGGGCTTTCGTGTGTTTATTTCAGCACGTAAAGCGCACCGGTCCAACACGTCGGCCGGGCACGCGGCGCCTCCGCCCTCTTGTGGCCTTGCGGCATCAGAGCAAGAGGCTCCTTCTCGCTGCCCTTCCGCTGTGTTGCAGGGCCCCGAGAGGGAACCCGGAGCGCGCACTTTGTGGGGGGCGGGGGACCGCGTTCGCGCTCTGCCCCCGGTCTCTTGCGCGAGTACTAAATCTCACGGACAGGGGGGCCTCGTCATTGATTGTTACAGGTGAGACGGGGATTAGGAGGAGACCCCGACTGATGGGTAAAGGGGAGCACTAACACCAGAGGGACACCCACGGCGTCTCTTTTTGAGAGACGCCCTGGGGTTTCCTAATGGCCAAGGAGGGTCGGGACCTCGGTTTGACGCCTCCCCCGAAGGACGGCGCCTGTTTGTGCAGCAGAGTGTCGCCATCAGGAGGCTGGGGCGTAAGAGAGCCACACAGCCCGCAGGGTGAGCGCTCCCTACTGGTCCCAGTCACACCTCTTGCAGGAGCAGCAGCAACCGGAGCTTTTCCGGGGTGGAATCTCCCATCCGGGTGCCGGCCAGGCTCACACCTGCTGGGCTGCCCCGGGGGTGAGCCCAGTCGAGAGTCGCAGGGCCAGATCTAGTCACCGGGGAGAAACGATGCAAGTGAAGGATTGCTCGGCTCTCGGCACTTGAAAAGACCGACAAATGTCTCGTTCCCGCCGGAGCTGAATGTACCCGCATGTGTGGTGTCGTCTTCTTCCCCCGCCCCGCTGTGTTTGCTGTATTGTCTCTGAAGCCGGCCCCCCCGAGACGAGACGGGCTGTTCCTGTGCCCCAATTAACACTTTACAGGTGCCATTCCCCGGCATTGTGGCCATTGTCGGTGCTCACACGCGATAAGATAAGGCGGAGGAGAGCGGGGCATGCCCAGCGGCAGACATTCAAGGAGGGGGTAGGGCGAGGTGAGGTGAGGTGCGACACGCCGGAGCCCCGACGCAGCTAATGCGGAGCACTTGTTGGACTGGCATCGAAAGGACGTGTGCGCACGGAGCGAGCCTTCCCTGCGGCGGAGCGCGGGAACTTTCTCCCCCCCTCCCGCTGCAGGAGTTGTGTGCACTGCAGCGGTGCCGAGAGAAAAGCACAGAAGGCAGCAGGCTCTGGAGAGCAGGTAAGAGACGGAGCCTTGTGGGCAGGCGAGCAGGCCCGTTTTTTGGAAATTGCTGAAAAGGTTTGTTCGGTGTGTGGCAGGCGCACGTCGCGAGCTTGCGTGGCGATCTGCCGGTCTGGAGTTATGCAAATGTGGCCGAATTGCATCCCGGGACATGCTGCGAATGCGCAACGGCGACTGCAGATGTGTAGGAAACGGCGCGCTCGTTTTCTCGTTTTGCCCACACTTTTGAGTGTTAGTGTGGCGTGTGAGTGTGTGAAAGAGTGGGCCCAGCAGGAGGCGGTGGCGTGCGGGGCGAGGAGGTGGCCTAGGCTGCGCGATTTGTGCTGTGGGTGCGGGCCGCTTGCAGGGGCCTGTTTAACTCATACTTACCTGGCAGGGGAGATACCTTGATCAAGAAGGAGGTTCACCCAGGGCGAGGCTCGGCCATTGCACTCCGGCTGTGCTGACCCCTGCGAATTCCCCAAATGTGGGAATCTCGACTGCATAATTTCTGGTAGTGGGGGACTGCGTTCGCGCTCTCCCCTGATGTGCTTGGTCCAAAATCAGATACGGGAGGGTTAGGACACCACGAGCTGCGTGGCTGCGGAAGGATCCCGGTTCAACAGGAGTGGACGCCGCTGCTGGTTCTCGCTGGCTTTTAGTTAGGGGTCCGGAGAAGCATCTCAAGCTAGTTCCACTACTCCTTCCGGACGTTCATTCCCTTTTCAAAGTCAGTCGTTTTGCTGTAGTCTGCGTTCTTTAGGCTGATTATCGAGGTTAGCCTTTATTTGGTCATGGGGGGCCTCGGTACTGTATGCTGAGTCTAAAGACAGTTTCACCCGTTTTCTGATTGCTCGGTTCTGTACCAGTGCAGACATGTCAAACAGTGAATGGCTGTACCTCTATTGTATCCGTGCTCAATGAATGAAATCGGTAACAAATGAATATATGTCTAGTTATACGAAAAACGAGTGGTTTATCGACTCATCTTCATTTGCAGATTTAGAGGCAGCTTCGATATTCGTTTTACAGACGGGGTTTTTTTTTTTGAATATGGGTCACACACATGCCACAGCAACAAAACGTCTCTAGAGATGAGGCTATAGATCACCTTTCCATCCTGCAGGTTTTCCTCCCAAAGCCTACGGCACCAACGGCGACCCCTGCTGGCCGGGAGAGCAAGAGCTTATAGCACCTGGTATTCCCAGGCAGTCTCCCATCCAAGTACTAACCAGGACCAACCCTGCTTAGCTTCCAAGATCAGACGAGATCAGGCGTGTTCAGGGTGGTGTGGCCGTAAGCGAAAACCCCGCCACCTGACTCGCTACTTGAAGCTGTGTGTGGCGGGGGCTCCGTGTCCCCCGAGCGGGACTGAAGGATCGTTCGTGTGCAACTCTTTGGAAAGGAGCTGCTTTCCAAATCGCATTGCGTGCCTGGATGTTGGCGAATGCGCTCCCTTGTGTTGGCTCGTCCCGCACTGGAGGAGGACAAACAATCTGCACGGAGGAGCACCAGGCAAGTCTTCAGTGCACAGCCCTCTTGCTGCCCCTGCAGCTGCTTCACTTTTCCCTTTAGTTGCCATCGATTTTTTTGTAGTGCTATACATATACGATTGAGGTATCTTAGAATTCTCCTTCGAAGACCCAGCACTCTCTTTTCTTTTCCCAGTGTTACTCATATCGGACTTTTTAAACCTAAAAAAAAATCGTTTTTTCTTTCAATTATAACTGAAGTTTAAACAACTAGTGTTAAGTCCTTATTTTTCTGTAGTCAAAAAAAGCAAAAATTAACATTCAGGTCATGAAAAACTCAAAAAAACTCCCCAACCACTAAAGTTTACCTCCCACCTGAGCACCATCTTGAACGCCCCTACCACCAGAGAATGCTCACGATTTCGGAAGCTGTCTCCGGGACGTGCTGATTCCACACATCCTGAATAAATCATGATATTGTTAGTTGCTGTAGCTAGACGTTCAAATGAGTTTCATGGCCAGATGGACTGTTTCCTCCAGCGGTATAATATTGCAGTGAGACAGCACGATGCCTGCACGACTATGTCACGCTAAACGCCACAGATTGTGTTTTTCCGTTCGTGTCAGTCGTCCCGCAGCCACGGGAAGTGGGACACAAACATGCTGCAATGCTTTCAAGACGTTAGGATTTGTTTGTGCAACATCCAAGAAGAGTACTTGTGGCTTGAATGTGAACTGTACGTGCCCGCCCCCTTTCCTCTGTAGTGCATGAGTTCCTCCCGGCACGCCCTTCGTCATTGTTCTGTCATCTTGTATTTAAAGGGTTGTATTTCTGCTGCTGAAAATAAGCAACGGTTTTCTCACAACGCCCTTTGTTCCCAACGGAGCCCTTGTCTGTCATGAAATTCTTCAAAACCTCAAGCTAGAAGAAGAAGAAGACGACAAATATGAAGCGTTATAGCAACGACATGCCATGAGACGATCGATAACGATTTCCATAGGATCCCCGCGGTTGCCTGGCAACCGTTAGCTTTGCGCAGTGGCAGTATCGTAGCTTGTGAGGTTTATCCGAGGCGCGATTATTGCTAGTTGAAAACTTTTCCCAATACCCCACTTCCGCCGGTTTGCAATACAATCGGCGAAAGCAATTTTTGACAGTCTCGTCAGAGACTGAGCAAGGTGTTTAAAGACAGATTTGGTCACGGTGATATCATGGTAGAAAGAAACGGTCTTTAGCTCTTTCAGCTTTATGCAGAGAACAGCGTCTGTCGAGATTACTTTTGTGTCAGCGCGAAACGCCGTGTGCTGTCAGTATGATTTCATATTGCTCGTAGCGGCGCCTGGCTTTTGTCTGTCAAACGTTAGGTTGCGCTTCTTCATGCTGCATCGTCGGCATGAGTGGAGCATTTTAAACGTCTGTACTTACTGCGCCCCATAAGAAATCGTTTGTCCCCATTCAAAAGAGATTGTGCGATGTCCTGCAGCGTTCGCAAAGCAAACCTTTGACAGTTTGAAAAGAGGAATTTATTCTGCTTCCTGTGCGTGCAGTAGTTACAAAGTTGAACGTCTTTACACGATCTGCTGCAGTTTTCAGTGGGTGGGCTTTGTCAAATGGCTTGGAAAAACGCACTGTGTTTCGGCTCGGGAAACATCATGAGCAGTGTCCTGCATGTTTTCTGTGTATAGCTGTCTTTTAACGCATACAGAATTCATTCGAAATCATTGATTTCTCCAATTAACAAGGGTCCCTTTTTGAACCTGCCAGAAGCATTCTTTCAATGTAACAGATTTACTCCGGGGAAGAGCAGCATGACATTGAGAGTAGCTCAAGCTTTCAGCACCTTTATCTGACTGCATGTATGCAGACACTGCTCAGAATCCCCTGTAAGATTCTCCTTCAATTCCGTTTTGCAGTGCTTTAGCTCTTTCAAAAGGCTTCGTTTTGCTAGTCACAATCCAAGGCTCATGACAGCATTTGAAAACATTCGCTAATGCGTTGGCCGGGAATCGAACCTGGGTTAACTGCTTTGAAGGCAGCTATGCGCAACACTGGCTCGCTCCAGAATAAATCTCACGTCGAGGACATATTTTTTTCCATTTTACCGTGAGTCGGGCTCAGCTGCACAGAGGAGAGAGCAGAGCAATGAGGTCACGGGGACAGGGGAGTCACACGCTGGCGGTTTGAATACGCGGAAGATCACTGAGGGATCCACAGTATATGGACCCTCCGTGCGCCATCAGTCCGCACTCCGTACTCTGAATCCTGCCATCCGAGTTAAGATCTCGGCGGAACCTGAGGCGCAGTTCCTTCTTAAAACGTAATCTGGTGAGCATTTCTAGAATCGTACTTGTATAGATGCAGCCTTTAATGTGTTGCTAGGTTAAAATTGATGACTTCTTGTATTTCAGTAGGCAACTGCCCTCTTGATTTCGGATTTAATTTCTTTATTACAGGGGCACTTTTATGAAGACAGAGTCATGTTCAGGTACTTTGCTTGATGGAGGAAGCTCATTTCGGACTCTGTGATCTGCTCACCTGGAAAGGTCTGCTATACTACTACAAGAGAGAAGTAGAGTCTGGAAGAAGGGACAATTTTATGATGCTTTGGAAGATAATGTTTTTTTTTTATACTGAAAATGAAAGGTAGTTGTTTCTATATGGACTCAGTCTTTGGAATTTGTATATATATATTTCAGTGATCCCTCAGCCATTCCTTCTGTATTGTAATTCAATTTCTCTTTTAAAATTCCTTCCCCACTTCTAGGACCTGCAGTTGCTGAACTCCACAATGGCTTCTATTGGAAAGTCTGTGACTGAGACCAAGTAAGTGTTCACTTTTTTATGAAACCATTATTTATTTAGGAGCAATGAGCAATTCTTATATAAATGCAATAAAATCATTATGCTCAAACTATGAGAGAGAAAATTAAGGATAATTTAAGAAATCAGTCTTAGCTTGTTTCTATACACAGATGGTATTATTTATTTTCAAAGGAAACCCGCGAGGATTCCCCTGGTGTGCAAGATGTGCCTGAATACTCTTGATCAGCTTCCTGCTCACTTGAAGAGGGCGTGTATGAAGCACGCCACGGCAGAAAAGATCAGGATGGCCTCTCAACAGGCGAGGGAGGACATGATGAATCACCTGAAGAACGGGGTCATCGTGGATTACCACAGAATAGAGATCGTGTCTGGTGAGGCAAACAGGATAGTGGTTGTAAGACTGCTAGAGTCCTTGGGCCTTTTTGTACATGGGAAGCCTGAAGACACATTGGCAAGGTGAGATATTTTTAATCTGTAAGGCTTCTGTAGTTTCTTTTTGAAATCATTGTTACAACATATTATGTAAAAGCATGTTGAAAAGAATCTACCTGCATTCCAGCGGCCCTGAGCAAGAGGCCGCTGTCCAGGAGGAAGAGATGCCAGAGGTTGCTCTAGAAACTGAAACAGAAGCGGATAAGGAAGGGGAAGATGTGAGCTCTGAAGAACTCTATCAGCAGTAAGACTTTTTATTATTCAGATGTATCTATTTTTTACTAAAATTCTAATTTGTCTTATAGGTATAAAATGTTTAAACCGGTGTTTTATATCCTTACAGGCCCTGAGTAGTTAAAAAGTATCAGCAGGCCGGAAGAGAGTGGCCCAAGCTGGACTCTATAGAAAGCACTCCCTGGATGCTCCTCTCCTGATTGGATTCAAACAGTACCTTACCAAGGATCTGGGAGTGGCAAATTATTCTCAGGAGGTATTTATTTTTTAAAGGCATTTAAAATTAAGCAATGGTATCTTCATTGTAAATGTTTTTATTTCTTAGCTTAAAATTCACCCATGTGAAATGATGTCAGCCATAAACATCATGACTCTATATTTCCTACCTGAATCTATTCTACTTAAATTATTACATTATACACAATTTGAGTTCATTTTAAAAAGTAAAAGGTAATGAAAGGAATGCATTTTCATAAGAAAGATAATACCGATATGCATGTGATAATCTTCCTTATATCATGTAGTGCATCATTTGGACACTTTGTGGGCTTCAAATACAAAGAAAATCATGTTCTATGGTACAAGATAAATACAAAACTTAAGCTTTTATTTTAATTAGATTTCTTTATAAAGCATAAGCAATCATTTATTACATCGCTTCTTGAATTAAATCTTTTGACAAGAGGTAAGACTTCTGTTACATTTAAACCCATGTTTAGCTGTGTTTTTTAGATTTAACTGAACCAATTTCTGTGTGTGATAATGTCCTTGAATTCTGACAACATCACACTAAATTACATGATATAAAACAGCTAATGTTTCTAGAGATAAAGTTTCTGAGATGCTTCTAATTACTTTTTATTACCAGGGACAGTTTAATTCACCTTGTACAGTACTGTAAGACCAAGATGCTTTTTTTAAAAGTTATTTAACATTTTATAGAACTTTGTCTACTATGGCAACATGATGTGCTTGGTGAAACTTGGAAAAATACTGCTTGGCCACTTATCTTAAGATAAAGATAGGATAAAGGTTTATCTTTTGCACCTACCTGACCCCCAGGGAAGGCCAATGCTTTCTAAGTTGATGGTTCCCTACAGTAGACTGTACTTTAATTTCAAAGGTAATGTATATTGACCCAAATCAGTTTTGGAATCCAATCTACTGACGAGATGGAGCACATCCTTTTTTCAGGATTTTAGCATCATACGTTTGGTATATTTAGTCCCTAATGCTAAAAGAAATGATCATAGAACATTTGGACACTTTGTGGGCTTGAAATACAAAGCAAATCATGTTCTATGGTACAAGATAAATACAAAACTTAAGCTTTTATTTTAATTAGATTTGTTTATAAAGCATAAGCAATCATTTATTACATTAATATATGTAAAAATAACATTTTAGCATCATATGTTTAGTATATTTAGTCCCTAATGCCGAAAGAAATGATCATTTGTTTAACATGCACGGGTCTGTCTCAAAGGATGCAGTACTCCTGAAGGGTCTCAAACCCTACATTTTGGATGCCTAGCTGTATCCCTCACTTGTGGCACCTCAGAATGACTTCTAACCTTACCTGTGGTGTATTCAGTCCCTATTGCTCAATGCACAGTGTACATACTGCATACATGTGTCTTGAGAATGAGAAATGGGCCCCTGAGACAGTCATTTGCCTGTTTCACAAACAGGGACCTGGACCTGGACCTAGACCTAGACCCGGCCCGTACAGGGCTCAAACCCACGACCTTGGTGTTATTAGCACCACGCTCTAACCAACTGAGCTAACCTGCCTCACGACAGTGCTCCTCTCTGTGCTGCAAAAAATCAAACTCAGGGAATTTCTTTTGTCCTCCTTTGAATAGAAAGCCGTGTAATTCAGTGTACGGGCTTTCTCGTGCAGTTTCATGGTTCTTGTAACCCAAATCCTACACTGGCCTGAAGTGCCCCCCCATTTCACAGCATTTTTCAGCTGATTTAAAATGTACCTAAAGGAGAAGCATTATTGAAGACCATCAATTACCAAGAGCTTTTGTCAAAGGTTTTGGTGGTCATTTTGAATGACCACATAGCGCTGTGACCTCGGTTTTACATCTCATCCAAAAGACAGCACCCTTTTACAACACAGCATCTCCGTCACTATACTGGGGCATTGGGACCCGCACAGACCTCAGGGTGAGCGCCCCCCCGCCGGCACCATTAACACCACTTCCAGCTGGAAGCTTTGTTTTTCCCTGTAGCTCATCCTCATCCAGGAACTGACCTGGCTCACACCTGCTTAGCTTCAGTGGGTTTTTTGAGTTGCGAGTTGCAAGGGGATGCAAGTGATGGAGCCGCTTGCTGCAAAAGCCACTGCATTGGCCGGGAATCGAACCCGAGCCTCCCACGTGACAGGCGAGAATTCTACCACTGAACCACCAATGCTCAGTGCCTGGGCCTTCAAAAAAGAAGGTTTTTTGGTGCTCTGTGCAAAACGCGTCGACATCTGCTTCCAGCTGCAAAATGCCATTTGCGGACGCTGAAGAACTTATTTCCAAGGCAGCGGGTACAAGCGATTGGGCGTTTTAAAACCACCAGGAACAGCAAAGAGGCGCGCTTCTTTGCTTGTGCCGAAACAAACCGACTGAAGGCGGACAATGTAGTCGGCAGGATTGGAACCTGTGCGGGGAGACCCCAATGGATTTCTAGTCCATCGCCTTAACCACTCAGCCACAACTACAGCAAGCCCCACTGCCGCTGTGTTCTTGCTACAATCTTACCTGGATCGCGAGGCGCCGGCGGAAGCCTATTTCAAAGTCGTTCTCCGTTTCAAAAAAACATAATACAAGCCTTGCAGACAGACACGCCTCAGAGGACTTAAGGGTGGCTTCATGTCAGAATGATAAAGTCTCCCCGTCCGGACATGAAAATGCCACTTTGTTACACACAAAAAAAGAATCAACAACAGAGAAATGCCCACAAGCATTTGAAAAGCCGCACCACGTCGCACTTGAAATAGCTCTTACATTAGTGGTAGACACAGGAATCGCCTTTTTCTTTACGCTCTTACCAACGCGATGGAAAGCAAAACAAAGCAAAGCAGAGCAAAACAAAACAAACAAACGAAAACCCTCACGTCCTGCACTTGCATATAACGCCGTTACGTGCCCAAGCGGTATTGTACGTCATCCTAGCACTGCACCCCGGGTCGTACGGTATATGGGAACGAGCACACCCCACGAATCGTCTCGAATCACTCCCTACAGCTGTAAGGCGCCTTGAAGCGTGCACCCCCAACATTCTTCTTTGCGCATCTGTGAAAGGTAAACTCTTGAGCAAACTCTGAACCAGCTCTAAGGAAACTAATCCGATTAGACGTTACTTTGACTCATCTTCTTACGCTCAGTGCCGGATTGCTCAAACTCCAGCTAGGGTTAGGGTTAGCATTCCCACGCTACTTAGACACTTTGTTTACGCTCAGTGCTGGATTTTGGGAACTTCAGGACGAATGGGAATTTTCTCCTATCTGTCCATTCTGTTTTGTTTTGGAGACTCTTGGCTGCCTATGTTGTTCAGTGCAGCGTGAAGGAAACATTTTTCAAAACTGTGTCAGCTCAAAAGTTGTAAGAAAACCTCTCCAGGTGCTTTAACTCTCTTCATTTTTGTCATTTAATGTGACACTCGATGTATAACTGGAGCCTCACATATGCAAATGGTGAGGCTCCAGTTCGACACCCAGTTCCACACCACTTTCCAGTATATGACAAAAGCATGGCAGACTGTGCCGGACCAGCTGGTAACTTCCGCTTATTTTGACCATATTAAACATTGGAAATCTTCCCACTTGCATTTGTGACACTTGATTTTGGCTCCACCTAAGACACTCTTAAATCTTCAAACACTTTTCTCTTCTCCCGCAACACACTTGTCTGTCGGCACTATGTGGCAGCGTTGCATGACAACCCATCTCACCACGGAAAGGAACCTAACAGCTTTGGTAAGAGAGTAGAACTACCTGAAGAACTGCTTTCCATGGAAGCAGGACCAAGCGATGTAGCATTTTTATAGTACCAGGAAAGGAGAAGCAGCACTTCGCCTTTGCCGCACAGGCACAAGGTGACGTGCGGCAGACGCCGTAGTCGGCAGGATTCGAACCTGAGTGGGGAGTCCCCAATGGATTTCAAATCCATCGCCTTAACTACTCGGCCACGACTACAGCGAGCTCGCCGCCGCCGCATTCCTCCTATAATCTAACACGGAGTGTGAGGTGGCTGCGGAAACCTTTTTAAAGTCGCTCTCCGTTAAAAAAAAAAATACCTTTCACAAGATACATGCCGGCAGACAGACACGCCTCAGAGGGTTTAAGGCTGGCTTCACGTTCAAATGATAAAGTCTCCCCGTCCGGATGTCAAAATGCAACTTTGGCAGACAGAAAAAACATCAACAAACCACAAATGTGGACAAGGATTTTACAAGCTGCACCACACTGCACTTTCAAAAGCATTTACATTCGTGTTAGACGCAGGAATTGTCTTTGTTTTGCGCGCTTATGAACGCCATAGAAAATGAAACAAAACAAAAGCCCTCAGCTCCTGTACTTGATTATAATGCCGTTACGTGTCGAAGCAGGAATTTACGTCATCTTACCACTGCAACATGGGGAATAGAGGGAAATGAACACACGCTACGAATCGTCTCAATCACTCCCTAGAGTCGTAAGGCACATTGAAGGGTGCACCCCCATCATTAATCGTTGGGCCTCTGTAAAAGGAAAGCTGTTGAGCAGTCTTTGAAACAGCTCGGATGAAACACTTGATTGCTTCCATGTGCATCTGGAGCCCACTTCTTATTTTCACTTCACGCCGCCCAAAGCATTTCTAAAACAGGAGATTCGCGTTTGGGAATGCGCCCTGCCCTACAAATAAAACAGGTCTACGGGTCTGAAACCTGCTCCACGGAAAACAGTTCTGTTGCGCTTTTGATCAAAGGGAGATTCTCTGTTCTTACTTTTTGATTACATAACACCCAAAGGGGCTTCTTTGGAGCTGGATTCCAACCAGCATCCTAAAGTTTCTTGGCGGTATCCTTTACAGTCCTCTGTTCGGTCGACAAGGAACAGAAGGGGGCAGCTTTCCTCACACATACAGTGCAATGTACTGTAGTGTTCCCCTTCATTGAATTTGCAGTTCTGCATCAGACCTCTAACTCGTTTCCTTAGCTTGGATTTAAGCCACGAAGCAGGCCTCTACTGTATAAACGTCTAGAGGAATCACAAACTATTTGAGAGGCCATCATCCCAGGGGGAACTGACAAAGTCTATCCCTAAACACCTAGCGCAGTCTCTCGAGAGACTGTCAAAAATCGCTTTCTCCGTTTGTGCTGCAAGTAAGTGAAAACACGGTCTCAACCCAGAGCCACTTGGCAGCAGCGGCACGTAAATACTGTTACTACCACTGCTCGATACCAACGTTAGCCTACTATACCATGTTCAGCCACCGCTAGAAAATGTAAGGCTCTAGTACTGGAGCAAACAAAAGGGGAGCCAACGTCAAACGTAGAGAGCGACGAGGATGGGATTCGAACCCATGCGTGCAGAGCACAATAGATTAGCAGTCCATCGCCTTAACCACTCGGCCACCTCGTCGATGAAACTGGGCTGTCCAGACATGGGTTGGCGCGCTCCAGATGATCTTTTTCTTTTTTTTCCCTCATACTCGAGGGTCATTTTCCTGTTCCACATGCGATTTCAACATTTTCCTTGGGAGATGTCAAGCCAGCAAGCCACTGCTGTGGTTCAGTGGCCAGTGTGGAGTTCAGTGGCCCTGTTGTACACAGAAAGCACATTGAGCTCCTTGGACATGAAAAGTTCCAGATAAAAGCCATTTGTCATCCTTTCTCTTGGTGTCGATGTTGCTATTGTATGTAAAGGTGGCAACTTGCTCAGCGAGCAGGCGGAGCACACACCGAATGCAGATGTGTCTGAGTGGTGTGTCCAAGTGGCTGCAAAAGGACAACACTACCGGGGCGCCATTGCTTAGTTGGTTAAAGCGCTTGTCTCTTAAACAGGAGATCCTGAGTCCGAATCCCAGTGGTGCCTTCTTTGTTCTGTCTTCTCGAACAGAACTGGTCCTTACAGACAACCGCCTACGGCTAGACTTAATTAAATGCAAGTATTCATTTCCTGTCTTAAACGCGACTTGTTTTTCTTAAAATGGATGGAACTTGCAAAACATGAAATACAAACATTGCTAATCAGCGCTAGCGGCTGGCAAAAAAAAAGAAGTCAGCAATGTTTTTTTTCTTTAACCTTAACCCTGCTAATGGAGAAGAGTTAAACGACCGAGTCTATGCAGCTTAAACGGTGCTCATGTCGGGTTCTTAGCTGAAAGGGTGGTAAATCACGCTCACCCCAGTCCTTAATCTTTTAAAAGGATACAAAATTGAACCTAGTCGCCACATCACATACATCCTGTTCAACGATAAAAAGGTGACATCTATCCTCGATCCAGAGTAAATCCCACAATGAGGGCATATTTTTTTCCACTTTACCATGAGTCGGGCTCAGCTGCACAGAGGCGAGAGCAGAGCAATGAGGTCACGGGGACAGGGGAGTCACACGCTGGCGGTTTAAACACGCGGAAGAAAACTGAGGGATCCACAGTATGTGGACCCTCCGTGCGCCATCAGTCCGCACTCCGGACTCTGAATCCTGCCATCCAAGTTAAGATCTCGGCGGAACCTGAGGCGCAGTTCCTTCTTAAAACGTAATCTGGTGAGCATTTCTAGAATCGTACTTGTATAGATGCAGCCTTTAATGTGTTGCTAGGTTAAAATTGATGACTTCTTGAACTTCAGTAGGCAACTGCCCTCTTGATTTCGGATTTAATTTCTTTATTACAGGGGCGCTTTTATGAAGACAGAGTCATGTTCAGGTACTTTGCTTGATGGAGGAAGCATATTTCGGACTCTGTGATCTGCTCACCTGCAAAGGTCTGCTGTACTACTACAAGAGAGAAGTAGAGTCTGGAAGAATGGACAATTTTATGATGCTTTGGAAGATAATGTTTTTTTTTTCTTTGAAATCGAAATGAATCAGAATATCAGTGCAAAAGACAAACTCTTGGTTTGGTTTAAAGAGATATGGTTTTAAAACAGACAAAATGTAGAAAACAGGTGTTTCTCACTTTTGGAAAAGAATGGACCGGGGGTAATATTTTACTAGGTGCAGTGCTGATCTCACTGGGTTACAGTCCTACAGTGTCACAGCAGGGCCAGTGGCGCAATGGATAACGCGTCTGACTACGGATCAGGAGATTGCAGGTTCGACTCCTGCCTGGCTCGGGTCGTTTTTAAACGCATCGGGCTACTCCCTAAGTAGTCTGTGCTACTTACTGCATTGTAATCGTACCCAGTAAGAGATTTCCTTCATGTAAATGAACTGCACCTGACAGCTTTAGAAAAACACCTGGGCTCAGTACGGTGCTGAGAGCTCAGCGTTGCTGTTCTAATTAGCACGCACTGCATCGGCTATGAGCCTGAACCTTTCAATTATTCCGATCAGTAAGTCAACACGTAGTCCACATGAACGGTAGAAATATTCTCTTGTCTGTCTCTTGTTTGTATAGAACTGAATGTCCCTGACAATGTACTGTTAGTTTTAATTGAAGAACGGCATTTGTGTTCAAATATACCAGACAAGTTTATGTAACTGCTCATGCGACACTCAGTTGTAATTAGTCAAGAAATAAAGTCGAACAACAGCTGCGGGTTTGATTCTGAACGTATGAGATTGCAGCGCCTTTTACTTCCATTGACAAATGATAGAGATTCGAAGAGAGATCCTTCAGACCAGCAAGCAAACCCACGGCTATTTCGGTTTTCTATATAGGCAACGTTGGTGTCTGCAATAGCATACATGAAAGCGTGATGCAATTTCTGTGGCTACATTTGTTGCACGTCATGCACAGTAAGAGTGTTTCTAACACCAAATAAAAAGTCAACAATTAGCGATCACGCCTTCTCCTCAGTTAACCCACTGAAACCCTTGCTGTTAACAGTTCTTTACTGCGTGCTTTACCAGCACCTACATATCGTGTCGGTTCTTTCAGCTTTATTCATTAGGTTTTCAAAGGCATAAGTAGAGCACCAGAGGTGCGAACGCAAAATGTGTAGTTATCTGAAGAATTGATTTCCATGGCAGCGGGTCCAAGCGATTTCGCGTTGTTATAGTACCAGGAAAGGGAAAGCGGCACTTCGCCTCTGCCGCGCAGGCACAAGGCGACGTGCGGCAGACGCCGGAGTCGGCAGGTTTCGAACCTACGCGGGGAAGCCCCAACGCATTTCGAGCCCATCGCCTTAACCACTCGAGCAGGACAAATGCGAGCTCGCCGCTGCCGCATTCCTCCTATAATCAAACACGGACTGCGATTTGGCTGCGGAAACCTTTTTAAAGTTGCTCTCCGTTAAAAAAAATACCTTTCACAAGATTCGTGCCGGCAGACAGACACGCCTCAGAGGGTTTAAGGCTGGCTTCACGTTCAAATGATAAAGTCCCCCAGTCCGGATGTCAAAATGCAACTTTGGCAGACAGAAAAAACATCAACAAACCAAAAATGTGGACAAGGATTTTACAACCTGCACCACACTGCACTTTCAAAAGCATTTACATTCGTGTTAGACGCAGGAATTGCCTTTGATTTGCGCGCTTACGAACGCCATGGAAAACGAAACAAAACTAAAGCCCTCAGCTCCTGCACTTGATTATAATGCCGTAACGTGTCGAAGCAGGAATTTACGTCATCCTACCACTGCAACACGGGGAATAGAGGGAAATGAGCACAAGCTACGAATTGTCTCTAATCAGTCCCTACAGTTGTAAGACGCCTGGAAGCGTGCACCCCCATCATTAATCTTTGCGCATCTGTGCAAGGTAAACTCTGGAGCAGTCTCTGAAACGGCTCAAAGGAAACACGTGATTGATTCCATGTGCATCTGGGGTTCATTTCTTATTTACATTTAATTCAAGGGAAAGGCTTGGGTCAGTTTCAGACGGCCTCCAACAGCGAGATTCAAGCGCCCCACCTTCAGCCCAATCTGCGCCGCCAGAACGCCAACGGCTCCTCTGGTCTTTGGGGTGCGGTTGTGACCCCGTAACCTAAAGTGTTGGTGGCAGACAAATGGAGACTAACAGGTGATGTCCTAGGACATGACTACATTGTGACACTCGGTGGGGATGGTGACCATTGCTTGGAAAAGAGTGCGAGGCCCCTTTAGAAAAACATTTTGTTAACAGGCATTCTGCCTCAGCCTAAACACCTATAGCTTGCAAAGCGCATGCTATTAGACAGGCACCTCTGCAAGACCTTAAGAGTCTCTTAAACTAGTGATAGTAAGGTGTTCCCAATGGGCGATGTTTGGCTTTCAAATCATCTCTCTGTGGAAGCGCCGAGATGCAGCTGTTTAAGGCTTAGAAGCAGCTGACTGTTTCACTACCTAGCTGATTACTGTCAGTCAGGGAGCTCAGAGGTGAAAAGCCTGTCTGAGAGACAATTCGCCGTCGATCAGTTCAATATGTTCCGTTCCTGCTCGGTGCAACTGAGATCATCTTGGTAGCCGTGTAGCTCAGATGAGTGAGAGCGTGTGTGTGTGTACCACCGTGATTGGATGCCGGTCCTTCTCAGGTCACAGTAAACCTTCTGCTGCCTAACTTCCCTAATTTTGGGGATCCCTTTGAAAAAGCAAAGGAAAAAAAAACTGGCTCTCATCAGCGTGATTGACCCTACCCAGTATGCCCCAGTGGCCTAATGGCTAAGACACTGGTCTCCTAAAACAGGGATTGTGGGTTTGAGTCCCATCTGGGGTGCTCCTGTCCCATTTTGAGCGTACAAATGTCCTTGTGATTTGCAAAGCTACAACCCCACCTTACTCAGTGAGCGTCTCTGCTTTTCTCTCACATACAGTTGGGAGAAAAACTTTTGTAAACAGCCCTTCGGAATGATGTGGATTTCTGCATGAATGGCTCCTAACATGTGATCTTATCTTTATCTAAGTCATAATAATTAATAAAGAGAGTCTGATTTAACAAACAACACACGCCCAACATTTGACATTGCTGTTTCTTTATTGACCAAATGGTTTAAACAATCAAGGTCATTGATGGAAAAAGTACGTGAACCCTTATATTAAGGAGCTAGTGGAACCTCCTTTATGACAAAAACCTCAATTCCCACTTTCTGTAGTGGCTGGTCAGACCTGAGCAGCGGTTAGGAGGTATTTTGGCCTATTCCTCTATGCAAAACTGTTTCAGTTCATGTATATTTTTGGGATGTCTTGTGCTGAATGGCCTGCTTCAGATCACGCCACAGCACTTCAATGGGATTGGGGTCAGGACTCTTACTTGGCCATCCCAAAATATGGAATTTCTTCTGTTTCAGCCACTCTGTTGTTGATGTACTCCTTTGTTTTTGTCATGCTGCATGACCCAGCGTCTTTCGAGTTTTAGATCACAGGCAGACACCCTGACATTCTGCTGTAGAATTTCCTGATACATCTTTGAATTCATCGGTCCCTTGATGATTGCAAGCCGTACAGCCTCCGCCATGCTTCCCAGGTGGGATGAGGTTTTGGAGTTGGTATGCAGTGTTTTGTTATCTCCAAACATAACGCTGTGCACATTTACCAACAAGTTCAACTTTTGTCACGTCTGTCCACAGAACATTGTTCCAGGAGTTGCTGTGGAACATCCATGTGGTCTTTAGCAAACTTGAGAGGGGCAGTGGTGGTTTTTTTTGGGGGGGAGAGCAGTGGTTTCCTCCGTGGTGACCTCGCATGATCACCACTCCTGTTCAGATTTCTTCTTATGGTGGACTCATGGACACAGACGTAAGACAAAGTCAACCACCTGTTCGCTAGATCCCATCCCCACTCAGCTAGTCAAAGATTCCCTCGAAGGACTGGCAGGACCTATAATTAGTATGATGAATGCATCGCTTGCGTCAGGCGTTGTACCTGATCAATTTAAGGTAGCGGTTGTTAGACCGCTCCTTAAGAAGTCAAATTTGGATCCACAAGTTCTTAACAACTACAGGCCTGTCTCAAAGGTCCCATTTCAATCTAAAAGTTTTGAGAGAATAGTTGTTGCCCAACGTCAATCGTATCTGGATTCAAATAATATACTTGAGAAATTTCAATCTGGTTTCTGAAACAGCATTAACAAGAGCCTTAAATGATATTCTCTTAGCTACTGATGCGCGGAATGCAACAGTGCTAGGTTGCAACAGAGCTAGGAATGCAAACGTTAGGTTGCGCTTCTTCATGCTGCATGGTCGGCATGAGTGGAGCTTTTTAAACGTCTGTACTTAGTGCGCCTCATAAGAAATCGTTTGTCCCCGTTCAAAAGAGATTGTGCGATGTCCTGCAGCGTTCGCAAAGCAAACCTTTGACAGTTTGAAAAGAGGAATTTATTCTGCTTCCTGTGCGTGCAGTAGTTACAAAGTTGAACGTCTTTACACGATCTGCTGCAGTTTTCAGTGGGCGGGCTTTGTCAGATGGCTTGGAAAAACGCACTGTGTTTCGGCTCGGGAAACATCATGAGCAGTGTCCTGCATGTTTTCTGTGTATAGCTGTCTTTTAACGCATACAGAATTCATTCGAAATCATTGATTTCTCCAATTAACAAAGGTCCCTTAAAGGATGAGTCAAAGTAACGTCTAATCGGATTAGTTTCCTTAGAGCTGGTTTAGAGTTTGCTCAAGAGTTTACCTTTCACAGATGCGCAAAGAAGAATGTTGGCGGTGCACGCTTCAAGGCGCCTTACAGCTGTAGGGAGTGATTCGAGACGATTCGTGGCGTGTGCTCGTTCCCATATACCGTACGCCCCGGGGTGCAGTGCTAGGATGACGTATAATACCGCTTGGGCACGTAACGGCGTTATACGCAAGTGCGGGACATGAGGGTTTTCGTTTGTTCGTTTTGTTTTGCTCTGCTTTGCTTTGTTTTGCTTTCCATCGCGTTGGTAAGAGCGTAAATAAAAAGGCGATTCCTGCGTCTACCACTAATGTAAGAGCTATTTCAAGTGCGACGTGGTGCGGCTTTTCAAATGCTTGTGGGCATTTCTCTGTTGTTGATTCTTTTTTTGTGTGTAACAAAGTGGCATTTTCATGTCCGGACGGGGAGACTTTATCATTCCGACATGAAGCCACCCTTAAGTCCTCTGAGGCGTGTCTGTCTGCAAGGCTTGTATTTTGGAAATGTTTTTTTGAAACGGAGAACGACTTTGAAATAGGCTTCCGCCGGCGCCTCGCGATCCAGGTAAGATTGTAGCAAGAACGCAGCGGCGGTGGGGCTTTCTGTAGTCGTGGCCGAGTGGTTTAGGTGATGGACTAGAAATCCATTGGGGTCTCCCCGCGCAGGTTTGAATCCTGCCGACTACGTTGTCCGCCTCCAGTCGGTGTTTTCCGGCGCAAGCAAAGAAGCGCGCCTCTTTGCTGTTCCTGGTGGTTTTAAAATGCCCAATTGCTTGTACCCGCTGTGTCGGAAATAAGTTCTTCAGCGTCCGCGAATGGCATTTTGCAGCTGGAAGCAGATGTCGACGCGTTTTGCACAGAGCACCAAAAAAGCGTCTTTTTTGAAGGCCCAGGTACCGAGCATTGGTGGTTCAGTGGTAGAATTCTCGCCTGCCACGCGGGAGGCTCGGGTTCGATTCCCGGCCAATGCAGTAGCTTTTGCAGTGAGCGGCTCCATCACTTGCATCCCCTTGCAACTCGCAACTGAAAACCCACTGAAGCTAAGCAGGTGTGAGCCAGGTCAGTACCCGGATGAGGGTGAGCTACAGGGAAAAAGAAAGCTTCCAGCTGGAAGCGGTGTTAATGGTGCCGGCGGGGGGGCATTCACCCTGAGGGCTGTGCGGGTCCCAATTCCCCAGCATAGTGACAGAGAAATAATCATGTTTGGGCAACTTTGGTCACCCCCATTTAACTTCTGGGGCAGGAAAAGCACACTTTTCAAAACGTGTTTTTCAGCTCGCTGTGACCTCTGTTTTACATCTCATCCAAAAGACAGCGCCCTTTTACAACACAGCGTCTCTGTCACTATCATAAGTGACTGCCATCATAAGAATATGAGTCCAATATTTTAGAATATAGTCAGAATGACTTCTAACCTTACCTGTGGTGTCTTTAATCCCTATTGCTCAATGCATGGTGTACGTACTGCATAGATGTGTCTTGAGAATGAGGAATGGGCCCCTGAGACCGTCATTTACCTGTTTCACAAATGATCGTATTTTACTAGAGATTCTGTTTGGGATTCAGATGTGCATTCGGACAGCAATCCCTTTCAAGAAATGATACGTACTGGATGAGGTCAAAGGTGCTGGAACACTGTATTTAGGATGTGTTTGCAGTGATTGTGTGTCTCCTGCTTCATCGCAGTGATATATAGATGTGCTCCTGTAATTTATTGGTACATGCCCAGGGCAGTAAGCAGTCTGAGGATTTATTTCCAGACGGCATAGAGCAGTGAAGCAGTGAAGTAGTGCAACACACTGGATCATTATATTATTAGAATCTATTCTACTTAAATTATTACATTATACACAATTTGAGTTCATTTTAAAAAGTAAAAGGTAATGAAAGGAATGCATTTTCATAAGAAAGATAATACCGATATGCATGTGATAATCTTCCTTATATCATGTAGTGCGTCAGTTGGACACTTTGTGGGCTTGAAATACAAAGCAAATCATGTTCTATGGTACAAGATAAATACAAAACGTAAGCTTTTATTTTAATTAGATTTGTTTATAAAGCATAAGCAATCATTTATTACATTAATATATGTGAAAATGACATTTTAGCATCATAATATTACATAAAGGTCTCTAGCTTCAACACAGTGATATATATATATGCTCAGTGATTTATTGGTACATGCCCAGGTCAATAATCAGAATGAGGATTTATTTCCAGACGGGCTACAGGTAGTGTTGTGAAATACTTCAACACACTGGATCGCAGATTTAGACCCCCTGCACTCTTACTCCTTAAAAACCAAAGAAATGAAGATATGTAGCAATCACATTGTAACAGGGGTGACAGTGACTTAATGCTTATACTAGTGGACTTTTGGTACCTTTAGGGTACGGTGTTCCCTGAAGGGCTCTCAAACCCCACATTTCAGATGCCTAGCTGTATCGCTGATGTGTTGCACCTCAGAATCACTTTTAAACCTTACCTCTGGTATCTTTAATCCCTATTGCTCAACGCATGGTGAAAGTATTGCATAATTGTGTCTGAAAATGGGCACCTGAGAGACTCATTTGCCTGTTTCACAAATGATCATATTTGACTAGAGATTCTGTTTGGGATTCAGTTGTGCATTCTGACAGCAATCCCTTTCAAAAAACGATACATTCTGGATGAGGTCAAAGGTGCAGGAACACTGTATTTAGGATGTGCTTGCAGTTATTCTGTGTCTCTAGCTTCAACACAGTGATATATATATATATGCTCAGTGATTTTTTGGTACATGCCCAGGGCAATAATCATTATGAGGATTTATTTCCAGATGTGCTAGGGGTAGTGTTGTGAAATACTTCAACACACTGGATCGCAGGTTTAGACCCCCTGCACTCTTACTCCTTAAAAACCTGAAGCGTCTGGCGTCTCGCCGACGTCGAACACCCCCCTCAGGCTGTACTCGTACTCGGCTAACTGCTGTGGAACCCTGCGTGAGCAGCCGCTGCGCCACGGTGACGGCTGGCGACCCACGGACGCCCCACTATCGGCCGGCTCCAGCCCCGGCTGGTCCTCTAGAGCCTCCCCACACGGCTCCTCCTCCCGGGCCCGGTAGGGGGCCAGGCGGTCTCGGTGCAGGACCACCACTCTCCCCCATGTTCGCAACCGGACACGGTAGCAGACCTCGCCCACCACCCAGAGTACCTCAGCGGGCCCCTCCCACGACGGCGCCAGCTTAGGGCTGAGGCATTTGCGGTGGCGCTGGTTGTACACCCAAACCGAGTCCCCGGGCTGGAAGGCAGGCCCCCTGCAGCGCAGGTCGTAGTGCCGCTTCTGCCGGACCCCCGCCTGTGTCAGGTGGGTCCGTGCAAAGCTGTGCACCTGCTGCATCCGCTGCCGCAGGTCCCACTCGTTGTCCGGTCCAGCCAGCGGTGCCGACCAGTCTCCGGGCGGCGGGCCGAAGACCAGGTCCACCGGGGTTCACATTTCCCGGCCCAGCATGAGTGAGGCCGGGGTGCACCCGGTGGATTCCTGGACCGCGGTCCTATACGCCCAGAGCGCAAGGGGGAGGTGGCGGTCCCAGTCCCGTTGGTGCCGGGACACCAGGGTGGCCAGCTGGGTGGTGAGCGTACGATTAAACCGCTCCACCAACCCGTTGCTCTGGGGATGCAGCGGTGTGGTCCGCGTCTTAGTGATCCCCAGGCGCTGGCACACTCTGGCTAAGACCTGGGACTCGAAGTTACGCCCCTGGTCACTATGTAATTCCTCCGGCACCCCCAGCCAGGCAAACATCCCCTCCAGCAGTGCATCGGCCACCGTGGGGGCACTCTGGTCCGGGAGGGCGTAGGCCTCCGGCCACTTCATAAAATAATCCATGGCCACCAAGACGTAGAGGTTCCCGGCCTCGGTGCGCGGAAACGGGCCCAAAACGTCCACCCCCACCCGCTCCATAGGAGCCCCCACCTGGTGTTGTTGGAGGGGGGCCCGAGAGCGCTCGGGGGGACCCTTCTGCGAGACGCACACTGCACACGTTCGGCAGTTCCGCTCCACGTCCCGGTGGCAAAGACCCCAATAAAAATGGCCTCGGAGGCGCTGCAGGGTTTTTTTACCGCCAAAGTGCCCCACGCCCGGCTGGCCATGCACTGCTCGGAGCACCGCCCCGCGGAGCGACCAAGGCACCATCAGCCGCCACCGTACCTCGCCACTGGAGGGTACCCGCCACCCCCGGCGCAGCACCCCGTCCTTTACCTCCAAGGCCTCCCACAGGGCGCAGAGGGCCTTGACGGACTTTGGGTTTGGGGCGAGCTTCTCTCGCATAGGCCGCACTCCGGCTACCACTCCCAGCATGCCCAGCGGTACTATGAGCGCCTAGGGGCGCTTCCTCCTCACCACCAGGCGAGGGCGTTACAATACATAGAATATGCATGTAAAACGAACAGATCTTATCGAGAGGGTTATCAGAATACAAAAGGTATATATTCAGTCAGTTACAAAGTGTTACACATATCAAGAGGACATACGTTCAGTATATCATTCATTTAGACCATTTCATAAATGAACCTGGTTATAACTTCTACATTAGATACTGAAAACAAGTACATAACTCTTAGGAATTAAATTGATATCAACTGGTTGGGATAACAATTGAATTCTCGAGCAGTAATGCAGTGAAGTTGAATACTCATCCAATCTCTGGGGATTCAGATCTCCTGCGGGCACAAAGAAGCAGTTGCACGCTTGTTTCTGTCCAATCCGCGCTCTCTGTCTAGGTGCCAGGCTGTGCTGTGCGGGTTGCGACGGTGCCCTGCTGATGCTCACTGACCGGCTAGTTAGTGTTGGCTTTAACTAGCAAAG
Source organism: Lepisosteus oculatus (assembly GCF_040954835.1). NCBI lineage: Eukaryota > Metazoa > Chordata > Actinopteri > Semionotiformes > Lepisosteidae > Lepisosteus > Lepisosteus oculatus. Next base: position 2,489,579 of record NW_027167934.1, on the reverse strand, counting down.
TTTGTGCACAGGAGAAAAGATGACTATGGGTCCCAGCAAGTCAAGAAGAAGACCGGTTCGTTCCTGATGAAGAGATAGTTCTGAATAGTGATTCAACTGTCCACAGTTCCGACCTGTTCACGAGGCCTGCTGCTGGTGCTAACCTCGGGTGGATCCTCTGGTTACTCTCTGGCAACCTCCGCTCTATACTCTTAGAAGGAAAGTTCTGGCACTCGGACACACTGGCCGTTCCGTGGTTGTCCGGGCTGAGTCTCAGGATGGTCAGGAGGTGCGCTGTGAGAATGTCCTGCCCTTGGGAGCCTTCTGCTCCTGGGCTGTCCTGCCCTGGAATTCTCCTTTGAATTCCCTTTAGAAAACTCCACAGAAATCTCTACTGAATTCCCACTGAATCTCTCAGGCTCTCTGTGTTGCCTGTTTTTACCTGGAGGAACTTCAGCTTTCGGCTGAAAGATCCATGGGCATCAGAGTCCCACGTGGGTTACTCGGCCCTACCAGTCCCTGATTGGTTGATCAAGGTGAGATATGAGTCACTTACTCCTGACACTTAGGAATGCAGTCCAGATGTCCATCTGGCACTCCCTAGACAGATAGGCGCCAATGGATGACCATTGATCATGATAGCCAGGCTTAGCTAAGTGCATCCCCCTTTGGGAGCTGTCCCTTATCAAGGGAAACCTTAAATCAGCCTGCATGAATAGATTCTCTGTGGCTGCACCACAGAGATGAACAGAGAGATGAGGCCTAATTTGTGAAAGCTCAGAAACACTTAATTCTTTCTTATTAATAAGCCTCACTTCTAAAACAGGAGATTCGCGTTTGGGAATGCGCCCTGCCCTACAAATAAAACAGGTCTACAGGTCTGTTCTTTCTTTTTAAAGAAAAAAACATTGCTGACTTCTTTTTTTTTTGCCAGCCGCTAGCGCTGATTAGCAAGGTTTGTATTTCATGTTTTGCAATTGCATCCATTTTAAGAAAAACAAGTCGCGTTAAAGACAGGAAATGAATACTTGCATTTAATTAAGTCTAGCCGTAGGCGGTTGTCTATAATGACCAGTACTGTTCAAGAAGACAGAACAAAGAAGGCACCGCTGGGATTCGAACCCAGGATCTCCTGTTTACTAGGCAGGCACTTTAACCAACTAAGCCACAGCGCCCCAGGAGTGTTGTCCTTTTGCAGCCACTTGGACACACCTTTAGAAAAACATTTTGTTAACAGGCATTCTGCCTCAGCCTAAACACCTATAGCTTGCAAAGCGCATGCTATTAGACAGGCACCTCTGCAAGACCTTAAGAGTCTCTTAAACTAGTGATAGTAAGGTGTTCCCAATGGGTGATGTTCGGCTTTAAAATCATCTCTCCGTGGAAGCGCCGAGATGCAGCTGTTTAAGGCTTAGAAGCAGCTGACTGTTTCACTACCTAGCTGATCACTGTCAGTCAGGGAGCTTAGAGGTGAAAAGCCTGTCTGAGAGACAATTCGCCATCGATCAGTTCAATATGTTCCGTACCAGCTCGGCGCACCCGAGATGAGTGAGAGCCGTGTAGCTCAGATGAGTGAGAGCTTGTGTGTATTTACCACCGTGATTGGATGCCAGCCCTTCTCAGGTCACAGTAAACCTTCTGCTCAAAAAAAGTGAGGTAAAACCTCACTCTGCACAGTAAAACCTAAAAAAGTGAGGTTTTATTTAATCTCTGACCAAGGGAAACGTTTCATTTTTTCAAAGAAATGTTTGTTAAAAAATAAAGTCATAGTTCCATGGGATTCAATCATAGACCGTGTGACATGGAAGTCAGGAACCTAACCCACTAAAGCACTACAGAAACATTATCGACAGACAATGTACAGCGTGTACTATTCTTGTGTTGCGGTACATGAATATAATTATATCGTTATTAATTTCTAATTTATAACTTTATTAACTTTATAAATTTATTAACGTTATTAATTAATTTCACGACGCACAGACAGAGCGTGGGGAGCCGCCGCCTGTAAACACGGCTCCAGGCAGGACTCCGCTCTGCAGGAGCCGCAGAGCAGAGGAGATGGGGGCAGCTTAGCTCCTGTGCAGAGACCTGAGCTGTTGTTGCTGCGGACGCTGTCTTTTCTGCACTCGGGGTAGGAGTGAATGTTGAGTTGCCCTTAGAAATGAAGCAGAGCACTTCAACGGCACGGGTGTGTGTGTGTGCGCCCTGGTGATTCTGGGAGACAGATCGAACCTGGGCTAAAAGAGAGGGGGCTTAGCCCTCTTCCATTTGCTACTTCAAAGTTGTAGAACCCATTTGCATCTGCTAGGCGGCGCAGTCGTCATGCACAAAGAACGCTTTGAAAAGCGTCCAAAGCAAGTCATTCCGAGTTGGTCGTTTGTGTTTTCCGTTCAGACGCGAAATGCTGAAATGATCTCTCGGCTCCTCGGTTGTCATTTCTGCTCCGTAAAGGAATCACAGCACGCGTCGCCTTCCAGCACGCTGGGTCGGGACACGATGCCGGGGGTGGGAGCATCCGATGTCTTCCTCGTTAGTATAGTGGCAAGTATCCCTGCCTGTCACGTGGGAGACCGGGGTTCGATTCCCCGACGGGGCGTAGCTTTTCTTTTACCTCCTTAGAGAAAGGACTGCCTTTCACTTCTCTGTTTTCTAACACAGCGTCGTGCACCTTTTCATTGCTCTCGCTTTCAGAGCCTCCGCACAGCACACGACTCGACATCAGGAAGCACATTGAAGTGAAAGCAGGGAGCGCTGCGACATGCACTGTGCAGATCCCGCCACACTAAGAGGTGAGTGGGTCTGTTCGATGCACAAAGAACGCTTTGATAAGCGTCAAAGGCAAATCATTCCGAGTTGGTCGTTTGTGTTTTCCGTTCAGACGCGAAATGCTGAAATGATCTCTCGGCTCCTCGGTTGTCATTTCTGCTCCGTAAAGGAATCACAGCACGAGTCGGCTTCCAGCACGGTGGGTCGGGACACGATGCCGGGGGTCGGAGAGAGCGATGTCTTCCTCGTTAGTATAGGACCTGTCACGCGGACCTGTCACCTGTCTCCACCTGTCACGCGGGAGACCGGGGTACATCAGGACGCGCATTGAAGTGAAAGAAGGATGCGCTGCGACATGCACTGTGCAGATCCCGCCACACTAAGAGGTGAGTGGGTCTGTTCGATCACAGCGCTAGGCGAATCCCCAATCCCCTTTTGTGCGTGGCGACAAAAGAAGTCTGTTTTCGCCCGGTTTCAAACCGGGGACCTTTCGCGTGTGAGGCGAACGTGATAACCACTACACTACGGAAACGGTGGTAAGACATGCCCAGCGGCCCAGTGCTGAGCTTCGCCAATGCGATTCAGCTGCTTCCAGTGCCTTTATTGGAGTGCGCTGATGGACCGTGCTCTCTCTCCAGAGACCAGCACGCCTGTCATGGACGGAGCAGGAAAGGCGGCGTCACATTCTACAGCCCTCTCCACGCAATCGACGAAATCGGGCTGCTGACGTGGAGAAAATCGCCTCTCCAGAAAGTGCAAATATCATCTTGGAGAGTATAGATCCTATTGCCGAAGGTCAGCCCTGTCTACCAGAGTAACCCTCCCACCTCCTGCAGCGATGGTCAGCTGGTCTCACACGCGAGAAGTTTCGGCTGGAAACAAGCGCCCCCTCTTCTCGCACGTTTTGCACGTTCGAGTAGTTTTAATGCGGCTCCTTGGTACACGGTGCTGATCTTTTGGAAAGCAGGAGGCAAAACTGACACGTTCCCATACCGGGAGTCGAACCAGGGCCGCCTGGGTGAAAACCAGGAATCCTAACCACTAGACCATATGGCAGCGAACAACCCTCCTGTTCCCGGCATCATGCAAGCAAACTACATAAATATGAGAAAACGCAAGAGAGTTGTCACTCAAAGTGTCGAAGGGTCGATGTATACTGGGACTCAGTTGAAATGCAACGTCAGGACTTTTCCGTTTATGTCACACGAAGAGAGCACAGCCTTTTCCGCCCTGCCACGTGTGTATCGGTAACTCGCCGTGATCGTATAGTGGTCAGTACTTTGCGTTGTGGCCGCAACAACCCTGGTTCAAATCTGGGTCACGGCAGAATAGGGGCGTCTGCTTTTACTACTTGCATGAATGAAGGCAAAAAAAAGCCAATCGATGTGAACGAACGGCGCTTTACAGAGGAGTACTGCCTGACTGGATCGTTGATGAACGACAGAGGCCACTCCGACCTCTTCTCGGGTTTCTTCAATGACTTACTAAGGATCTTCTTCACATTCGCCCATGCAGGGGAAGCCAGTTACACCAAAGCAAACGCAGGAAAGTGCATTTCATGCAGAGACCAGGAGGGACCTGTTTACACCAAGAGTGGTCGGAGTATGGAACAATGCGCCCAGCCCTGTTGCTGGAGTCGATTCTTGATTAGATTTTGGGCTCACTAAGAGGCCCCCGCTGGGTACTAATCTTTCTGTTGTTCTCGCAGGTGTTGCGCTGCTTTTGAGCCGACAGCTCGTCTTGGTCTGTCGGGACAGCCCAATTGCAAATGATCGGCTCCAGGTACAGAAAAAACGTGCGTTTAGTACAAGAGTGCATGAACGCACCGGAAATACATTGGGAACAAATGACTGGTGGTTCAAGACCTCTGTGAAGTGCAGGAGCGTGCAAGAAGAGGCTGTTTGCACCCAGTCTCGAACCTGGGACCTTTCGCATGTTAGGCAAACGTGATAACCACTACACTACGGAAACCTGTACAGTTTGTTGCTGGTGTATCGCTTGCGTTTCGGGCTGAGAAAGGGACGCGTCATTTTAGGCAGGGGGCGCTGGAGAGAGGAACAAAGGGAGCGATGAAACAAAATGCCGAAACCCGGGATCGAGCCAGGGACCTTTAGAACATACTCTCACGAATCGTTAGAATATGTGCGTTTGATCATCAATTGCGTAACAACCACATTCGTTCGACTTGAGCCATCAAGCTCATAGTTTTCAAATCTTGAAAGCTGTCATTGAGCACATCATAGTCTGCAGTACGCCCCGTAACTTGCGTACTTCAACAGAAAGAAGAGCAGACAGCTCCATAAATATGCGAGGCGCAGAGAGTGCAAGGCGAGCCGCACACGTTTCGGTGGCTGAGAGAGGGCAGTTTTTGCTTCTGCATTTCCCAATTTTTAATGGCTGAGTGAGGGCACGATGCTGAAGCAGAGAGGCCACTTCAGCCAGAGAGACTTGTGCTAGGTGAGATCTGAAAAACGGACTCGCAACAGAAACAGACCAAAAAAGTATCGGTGAGATCAAAAGGCAAATGCAACATCCAGCAGAGGGCGTCTGAAGATTAGGGAACGGGCGACTGAAATCCATATGAGGCAAACTTTCCGGCTGTGCACTGCAGCTGGCCTCGTTGGCGTAGTTGGTAGCGCGTCAGTCTCTTTATCTGAAGGTCCTGAGTTTGATCCTCACACGGGGCATGGCTGCTTGCTCTTTTCAAACACTTGCGGCAACTGTTCGCTCATAACCACGTCTGGAATGCGTGACCTTTACACGGGGGAGAAGCAATGCCGCATCCCTTTTCTAAAGAACATTCATATTCAGAAATAAGTCAAGAAATTTGCCATTACTTTTGCTGTCAGCCTGCCCATGTTGCCAAAGAAAGATTCACTCGGCGTCAACATGACAGAACAGCGATCACTTGAAAACACTGTTCCACACTCCGTAAGCAAGAACTTCAGTGTTTGCAGTCACCCGATATGCCGATAGTCAAAGGAGCACAAAACACGAAGCGTCAAAAGACAAGATGAGTTGATGGAAAGACCGTTGAATTGATGAGCACAAAAGTTCAGCTCGTACAATAGGCAACGAAGGTCCCGGCGTCATCATCGCACTTGAAAGGACTGCCTTGCAGACTAAGGGCAGTGGGAGGTTGCTGTTTTGAGATGGAGGCATTGGGATGGTGGGCCGAGATCTATTCTTCTTAAGGAATTCTTCATCGTGAAAGATCGGTCCACAGATCATCCAAAGAACTTACAAATTTTTGGGACTCAGGGAATCACGTCTTGAAAATACGGCTTGGACGCGTAACGGCATTCTATCCAACTATCCAACTGCAGGACTTGAGGGTTTTTTGTGCTTTGTTCTGTTTTCGTTGACATCGCATTCGTAAGAGCGTCAAAAAAAGGCAATTCCAGCATCTAACACGAATAAAAGGGCTATTGAAACTGCAGGGCTGCGCAGCTTCTAAAATCCTTGCACACAATTCTCCGTTATTGTTACTTCCTTCTTTCTGTCTAACAAAGTTCCCTTTTCCTGACCGGACGGGGAGACTATCATTCCAACTTGAAGCCAGCCTTAAGTTCTCCGAGGCGCATTTGTCTGCTAGCATGCATTTTGTGAAATTTTTTTTTGTTGTTGTTAAACCAAAAGCGACTTTGAAAAAGGTTTCCACCGCCGCCCGGCACTCTATGTTAGACTGTATCAAGAAAGCAGCATGCGCTGCAGCCGTGGCCGAGTGGTTAGGGCGATGGATTAAAAAGCCGTCGGGGTCTCCCCGCGAAGCTTCGAGTCCTGCCCCCTACGGTGTTGTCGTGTGTCTGCGCAACAAAGGAAAAGCACCCATTTCGCTCTTCCCGCGACTTTTAAAACACGAATGATCTGGATTTCTACATGAATGGCTCTTAAAATGTGATCTGATCTTCATCTGACGCATAATAATAAATAAAGACAGTCTTGTTTAACAAACAACACACAACATTTTACATTGTCAATTCAGTTCAAATCAATGTATTTCTATATAGCGCCTTTCACAACAAGGTTGTCCCAAGGCACTTAACAATGCAAGTTGTTAAGAGCCTTGTGTCTAATATGCCGCCTAGGTTACGTGCTGTCTCTTTGAGGCAAATGTTTAAATCCTCTGAGTTAAGTGCTGAAGTTATAGTAGTCCTATCAGTATTGTTGCCTCCGATCAACAGATCCTCAGTTTTCTCAGAGTTGAGTAACAAAAAGTTTTCACACATCCAAGTCTTTCCTTCATTAATGCATTTAACTAAAGTGATAATAGAAGAGTTGTCATTTGGTGTAAACAAAATGTTTATTTGAGTGTCATCAGCATATGAATG